>NW_027094731.1:0-59732 GCF_029207755.1 Chamaea fasciata
AAAACGTGATAGAAAAGGAATTGTATATCATGATTTGTCACAAAATTGAAAATGAATTGTTGAAAGGAACTTGATCCTCTAGTGCATTGTGCAATCACTCTGCAAAGTAGTTGATTTAATATGCTAATTTTCTACTTTTCCATCTTCGTATTGGATCCTCTGCATGAAAGTGAACCCCAAATTTTTGTACAACAGGGATTCTGTTTCAATGCTTCTAAAATGAAATAAAAAAGTTTTTGAAGCGACTGCAACATTTGATGAAGCATGATGTAACTCAATTATAGTAGCAAGTGAATTTGAACAACTTTTTATGTGGAACGGCACAGGTATATCTAAATATTTAGGTACTGGATTTCAGCGGTATTTGAGGAGGTTTTAAATTTTATTTCAATCTATTTCTTAAAAAAGATAAAAATCTAAAAGCTAGAAGAAAATACCCAAGGAAAGTCATTATTCAGTGACAATTCTATAATTTTGTCTTTGTAGCTACCGAATTCTTTCCTTTTTAATGTGTCTTTTAAAGAACAAAATATTCCTTGAAGTTTGAAATTCAGTACGAACTGTACTGAATTTTTCGGTCAAGTCTTTGCTTTGACAGTTGTCCCACACAAGTTGTGATCATCATTCCATGATGTGATGCTGTGTTGTGCATTTGATGTTGTCTGTTGGGTAATAATTGACTTTTTTTTCCCCCCTATCATAGTAGTAACCTTTTTTGGTATTCAATGGCAAAAATGGCCCCTGGAAGCTTTCTGGTGCACATGCAAGAGCAAAGTCTCAGGGAAAGCATTGCTCAGAGCATTGCATTCTGTGATTTGCAGTCTCAGAACGTGCACTGACTTGAACATACCTCTGCATCACATGGGGAAGTGCCATAACTCTGGAGGGAAGAAATGGAAGCTTAATGTCAAATGAAAAAAATGTGTTAAAGCTTTTAAGAGCAAAGTTAAAGACAAAGATGAAGGAAGGAATGTGTTCAGAATAAATGAATTCATTTTTAATTATAGCACTTTGCTTTATATCAGCTGAGATTATAAGGTGAAGTAATGATAGAAAGAAAGAGTGCCTTCATAGCCTTCAATGGATGCCTGTAATGCAAAGAATTCTGCTCTTACATCCATTCCACTTTTAGACATTTTGCCCCTTATGCTGATTTCTTTCATTCTGATCAGCCAAATACAGACATCTGTCCCTCAGTACCTCTAGCCAGGGAGCTGATCTTAACTGCACTCTCTGTTTCCATTGAGTTCAGCATGTTCTGATTTTTCTCCCGTTTTCCTGCTGTCATTCTCCCTCTTTCTGTTTTGATAATAAAGCCAGTTTAAGGCAGCCTCTGTCAGCGGTATCCAATTGTGATACCCAGGAAAATTCAGTTCTTTTCTAGTCTAGGCAGTGAAAATGCAGTTCTGCTCTCTGCATCCTTGTTAAATTAACCTTTGCTGTGAGGATTCTGACTAATCAATAACAGTGAAGTTACGGGCAGTGCAAAAGAATCAGAAAACTATTTTCTGAATTTTGGTAGGAGAGAAATTTCCACCCCCCCTTGGAATCTAACCATTCAAAACATCCCCCAGATTTTAGGACAGAAGGAATTTTCTTCTAATGAGGGGGAAAAAATTGAAGATTTGGGGAGGAAAAGCCATGAATATAATGAGAAGGAAAAAAAAAGTGGAGAGATTTTAGGTCCCAACAAACCATGAACATGTTGCAGTCACTGTGGCAGTGCAGGAGTTCTGCTAATTTCTAATAGTGAAGAAGTTAGCCAACAGAGATTGCATCTGGTTAGAGATTTCAAGACTAAACAAGTGCCAGGTGTCATGGGCCCTTACTGTCAAATCCATTTTAGCCTTCAAACTCAAGAGCTTAGTCATGGTGTGTATTTTCTTTGATCCAGATACTGTCAAAAAATGAGAAAATACAATTTTGTTGCTAGTGTTTAGTGTTTTTCAGCAAATGTTTTCTATGTAAATGTGCACGTTTATTACCTGAATGTATTTTAATTTGATTCATTATTTATAAATTAGCTCACGTATCATTGGCCTGCAGAAATTGTTGTAGATCTGTATCAAGACGTTAGTAGAGGTGAGCTAGTGGCAAAGTGTTCTGGGTGACACATCCATACCTTTGAATGGAGGAAAAACCAAAGGAGGCATTTTATTCTCCCATCCAGTATTTTGTGCTTTCAGTTGTAACTTGTGCAAGACAAGGCTCTGCAGTCCAGCAGCTGCACTAATCAGATTCAGCTGAAAATTAATTAGTGTCCTAGGAATACTGTCTCTTTTATTCTAGAAATTGGAAAAGAGAGTGAAGTTCTTGAGAGAAGGTGTTTCTGGAAATGACAGTGGAAGTCTGTATAAATACATCTAATATTCTAGGTTTTGTACTTGCACCTCTTTCTATATGTTTCTAACAGTTAATCAGGACAGACATAATCTGGAAGATAAATAGGAAAGTGAATTCCTGTCTTTTTGCACCTATCCTGGTGTAAGACAGTTGTGTGACAATGGGGTTATTTCTTACAGGAGGCCTAGGCCTACAGCCTACCTATTGTGTCTAGCAATGTTAGCAATGCTCTGTTATGTTTATATTATGTCTAGGAATTAGTTAACTTTCTAAAAGGCAATGCTACTGAACTTTGAACTGGACTTGAGGGCTTTTCTGTCAACCAATAGAGTCTCTTCTTTGCTTAAGGCACTTAAGGCATATTTTGACTTTGTCTACAGCTAAAGCCAATCAAGAGCCTGAGTTTAAGAGCAGGGAAGGGCTGTGCACTTTCCTTAGGATTTAGCTGCTTTCTCTTGTCTCTTTCTCAATTTGTCCTAAGCTGGGGCAGCCGAAACTTTTGGCAAGGGGAAGATGCAGTAAAAGGCTTTAGGCTGTGCCTTTATGTTGTATCTGTGTACAGGAAGATGGAAAAGGTAATGGTTAGAGTGAATTAGCTGCTGTTTTGAGCTACTGTAGCTGGGCTTTCAGAAGCCTGCTTCTGGTTAAATGTTTGCAAGGCTAGTCCTGGAGATTCTTTCTGGATGAAGGCTGCTGTGGACTCTTCATTTGGGAGTAAGTCAAATCTTTGAAACCAAAACTAAAAACTCCTATAAAACAGGTATTTCTATTGACAGGCAAGTTTTTAATCCTTGTTTCTTTTTGTTGTTATTGCTGTTTGTTTGGTTTTCTTTAGTCGGTTCTTCAAATCTTGGAATTCTCAGGTGCATAAACTCAGGATTATTGTTTTAAGATCTGTCCCCATTTAGAAGCAGTGCCTTTTTTAGGTGTGGTCAACTTGTGCATCTTGCTTGGTCTAGTTTTCAACGGGTAATAATTTACTCTTTCTCCATTTTTCTTTCCTACTTACCCAGGCACTGCATGATGCTTCAAATGAGTTTGGTATTTCTACTGGTGGCTTCTTTAGAATTGACTGTGAGTTTTTTGTCTGAGGTTTTTAGAATGACCCTAGGAGCTCTAACAGCAGCTTCCTTCCTTGCAAAGAAGACTCATTTCACAGCAGTAATCTCTGAATATCTTGTTGGGGAGACCTTACTTTCCTTGGTACTAGGTAAGGGGTAGGAAAAACTCTTCTCCTCTGCAGCAATCCACAGTTTTTGATGACTTCCAACTGACTCAGTTAGCTCAGAACTGGAATTTCTTCCAAAAGTGAATTGAACAACAGGGCTGTTAATTTATGGTACTGCCGCTCTGCCTAATAGTGACTTGCCTAAAAAAGTCTCCCATAGTAGTTTAATCCTGTTTAGTGAAAAACAGACAGTTTTTTGCCGTGTTCTTATTACCTTCTTTGGGTGGTTTGGAGTCTTAGAAGCTTATCGAGCATCTCCCTTAAATTTTCCCTCTTAAATCTAATAAAAAAACCCAAAACCCAAACAATTGCTCTCCAGCTGTTGACTTGACACTGCAGGAATGTTTTGGGATTGGATCACAGTGGAGACTTCAGGACATACATTATGAAATCAAACACTGCATTTTTCTGTGTAGGTTCTTTTCTCCTTTATATCGCAACCAGAGAAGCTCCTGCAGCAGCGCAAGTGCATCTCCTAGCCCGGGAAGCGAGAAATCTCTTTTTCGTCAGATCTAGTGCTCTTGCCGGCTCTTTCTTGTGGCTTGGCGCGGCAGCCGCGTGTGCTGTCTGTGCTCTGCAGAAGCAGAGAAGCTACCACAGCAGCACAAGTGTGTCTCCTAGCCCGGGAAATGAGAAATCACTTTGGAAGAAAGCAATCCTCTGCTTCCGTGTTTCTGGGTGCTGACTGGTGGGGCGAGCCGTGTGATGTCGCATGAGGGCGTGCGGTGTTCGCTGGCGGGAAGGGCGTCATGGAGAGGGGCGCTCCTCTACTCCTCTAGTGCGGTGCTTCCCTCATGAAGGAGAAAGGGCCGTGGGTGTCCTCACAGGCGACTCGAACTGAACGTGCCCGTCAGGTTCTGGGCGTGCAGGTTGCGTTTGTTGCAGAACCCCCCACAGTCTGAGCTTTTGAACTCTAGGAAAAATGGGCAGGTTTAATAGGCTTATGAGTATTAACTTCTTTGTCCAGGGGTTGCCTAAAGCTGGTTCCTGTGCTGCTGAAGTCTCAGTTAAATGGTCAAATCACTGTGCAAAGATTTTGAAAACAATATGAAGAGTATCAGGAAGAGTGAGGTAATGGTCCAAAAATGGAGAAAGTATGTCTGAGAGCATATCTGTGACAGTGACCAGGTTGAAGTTTGGGTTTGTTCTTATTTTTAGTTTTGGCTTAAAAAATTAAGGGGAACTGAATGCATTGTGTACTTGCTTTTACTATGTATTGATAGAAGATGGAAATACAGGTTAAAAATGGAACTGTACTTTAGGAAGGCTGAAAACTTTGACCTAAATTGGACTCTAAATTTGAGATAAATTTGTAATGAAGTTGAATAACGTAATATTTATAGTAGAGATGCAGTAAATGGTTTCCAGGTAAATGTGGATATTATTTAGGGAAATGGTAAAATATTTATATGCAAGTTGTTTGGATTGAAATTGGAAATAAATGGTTTATGAAGTAGATCAGATCTTTGGAGGAAATGTAGATGATTCTCTTAGCTAAATCAGAGAGGGTTGGCAGCAGAATGAAATGGATGGGATTTTGGTTGAATTTTTATCACTGGTAGCAATGGTAGCCTGTGTCGTGGTACTGCTAATAGGGGTAATCATATTCCTGGGTTCTGCATCTGTTTCCCAGGAGACAGCAGTGGTGGGAATGTTTGGGTGCCAGGCTGTTGCTGTGGTCATAATGGGCTGCTGTCCATGGAGTGTTGGGGGCGCCAGGCGGTTGCTGTGGCCCCAGTGGGCTCCTGGTGTGTTTGGGGTCAGTGTGCAGTGCTGGGCACGGCCCTGGGCAGAGCAGCCTCGTGCCTGAGGGCAGGGGGAGGCCGCAGGAGGCTCTGGAGGATCAGCTGCGCCAGGGAAGCCCTTCTGCCACCAGGAAAGCCCTTCTGTCACCAGGCCTGTGATGGTGGGTGAGTTACTCGTACCCTGTGACCCAACCAGAATGCAAAACTTTTAACTTGCAGTCAGGCCTTAAAACAAGGTTTTTTTTCTTTCTAGATGTTGCTGAAACATTGTACAAATGCAGTAAGCCATGTCTGTGTTAGAATATCCTCCTTTCCTCATTGTTTGACCCACGTTATTTTTAGTGCAATAGCATTGTATCTGTCAAAAAGAGTGTTCTAGAAATAAGTTGCTGTCATGGTGCAATGCAGTTTCTAAATGACATAGCAGGTATTTGAGACATGTTCTGGTACTAATGACAGCTTTTTTCCTGAAATGATTTCTTTAGGGTTCTTGTAGGTAGAAATAAGTGTTCTTTCAGCTTTAATGAAATGTTCTCGGAAGATGGTGTTGGGCCTAGACAGGCTTGACTTGTGTCATGAGGTCATTCAGGGCTCGGATGCACTGCAAGTGATTGCATTTGTCATTTTCCTCTTAATTTCTGAGCCACAGAACAGACTCATTTAAAGAGTTTTAAGCAACAATTGTTTAAGAGACTTACAGATTTATTTTGCATTATGGCTGTGATTGTGTGCAATGATCTGGTTCTGTTCCTTAACCCCCAGGGGAAATGTGAATCATTCTGGGCTGAATCCATAATTTGTAATTAACTTTCAGTTGTGAGAAAGATAACATTTACGCTAGAGATGCAGTAAATGGTTTTCCAGGTAGTTGTGGACCTTACAATGAAAGTGCAAGTTACTTATCTGCAAGATATTTGGATTCCAGATAGGAGCAAGTCTTAGTAACGTGCAGTAGAAAGGTCATGGTAATGGATATTTATTTTCTAGCCCAAAGCTCGCATCATCTCTTGTGAGCCTGGCAGCCAGACTGTGTTGTGTAGGTTATCAGGCTTCTGAAGTGATATCCCATTTGATAACTGCAGGGAGGAACTCTGATTTATTATCAGTGTAGTTTCTCAGTGTCTTCATTACAAGAATCTGTGTCTCTGGTTCTGTTTTTGCAGTTGTTCTGATCATAGCAAGAAACTAGTCATAAGTTGTGCCTCCTTTAGCTCTGAGCTGTCACAAATCTTAATTCTAGCCATGTGGAATTGTTGTGGCAATTGTCTCTAGTTACTATTGTTCAGCTAAAGTTACTGGCATTTGGCTTTTTTGCTGCCTTAACCTGCTTTTCTTCTAGCAATGCTTTGCAATTAAATAATGATTCTTTTCTCCCCTTCCCTGTACACTCTGCCCTCTGCATAAATACTGAGTTGGAAAAAATGTGTCATATTTTACTGTGACTTTGCATGGTACAGGTGACTCTCTTAAAAGACTTGCTTCTCTGTAGTGCAGCAGGTAATGTTTTGTACTGCATATGTAAGGTGAAAGGGTTCAAAATTTTCTTTTGGCCAACTTTGTGGATGATTTCTGCCAGTAAATCGTGCGGAGAAGGATTTTGTTGTGTATGCAAGTTCCAAGCTTTATTGTCCTGAAAAAAATGGTGATTCTACCTGTATTAGAGTTCAGGCTGGCTTAGTCCATGATTTCTTAAAATATTCACATCAGTCCTGTATTTTTACTGTATTAGAAATGAGTGTCTGTGTAGTGGGCTGAAAACATTTGTTTAACTTTACTTTAGAATCCCTCAGATCTTTGGTGTGGTTCCTTGAAGTTTGATCATGTTTTTTGTAACAGCAATTTTGTAACCTGGTGTAATTACCAACAGAAAAGCTGGCAGAGTTAAGCTTGGTTTTAGTCTACTTGTTGGTAGAGGGGACTCGATTTCCTCCATCTTCCAGTATGCTTTGTATCTACCATAAAAAACAGGGCGCTGTAGGTCAGGGTGAACAGGACTCCTGAAATAGCAGCAAACAAACACCTTTTCTGTAGGCGGGAGGGAAGCTGCATGCTAGTGCAAGATGACCCTGCAGTTACTGGGTACTTTGTGCTGTCAATAAACGAATTCTAGTGACAGGAGATTGTGTAAATCCAGTTTTCATAGGCATATGGCTGCACTTGAAGTGTCTCTTGAAGTACTGTGTGGAGTCTTCATGTAGGGAAATTTCCTTTCTCCTAATGTATTTTTTATTTCTTTTAACACTAAAAGAAGGTTTTCACATGTGTTTTAAAGCATTTGTCAGAATGGATTTATTTGAGAGTGTGAATTAGAGAAGCCAGTTCCCCAGTAACCTCCTTCATAAGGAAGCTGCAATCTGTCTCTCTATTCACTTAGAGAGAATTCATAAGAAATTCATTTTTCAGCAATAAGCTTTTTAACTGACTTTTCTTTCTTCTCGGTATTATATTAGAACAATAAAACAAGATCACTTAACATTCGGTCCTATTCAGATAGTAGTAAAGTGCAATGGGCGTATCAGTGGTGGCATCAAATTTATTCCAAAGGAGAGGCTGTTTTAGATAGTTTTATGTAATATGAGATTGAGGAAATAATAAAACACGGGTACTTCTATTAAAATTTTCTCTGAAGATGCTCCAAAAGTATGAAGAGCCATCCCTCTGTCCCTTAACATAGGAAAAGAAAGGAAAGTTGGTAGAGGAGCTTCCAGAGAGTAATGGAGAGATTGAGAGCAAGTTGGCAGTGAGTGAAATGGATAGGTTTTGGCTGACTCTTCACTTTTGCTGCCAGGGATTTTCTTTAATTTCAGGATGAACCGTGGACAATTCACACTGACAGCTCAAAAGACTGTTGCTGCAGGAGAATGACTGAGCATTCTTGGAAAAATTCTGATCTTAAAAACCAGAATTTGCAATAATATCTAAACTTAAAACATTTTATCTTCCTTTTTGATTCAGTTTGTATTAATTGTTGTCATAAATCCTAGTGTACTCACCAGAGACTATTTGAATGTGTTATCTGGAAAATCCCTCATACCTTCCTGAACAGGCCAACTGTAGAGCCAATGTCTCCTGCTTTTGGTGGCATTTAGGGAATCTAAAAGAAGTTCTGACCAAGGCCAGGGGGAAATGGTGATTTCTCGAAAATATAAACCAAAGGGGTTTTCATGCCAAGCCTTGTATGCTTCTCTTGGAGCAGAATGACAGTCAGCCTCCTCCTTTAAACCAACAGAAAGCAATATTCATGTTAAGCAGTGTATTTTTATTTTTCATGAGTTGCAGTTAATGACAGTAATGTGTTATTATCAGAGTGATAATAATACAAATTACCTTTAAAAGAAATCTTGTCATTAGTGTTATGCTGCAGAGTTGAGCAGGTTATGCTAAATATTTGTTTGCTTAGATGCAGGATAGAGTGATGCTGGACTCTTATAAAAATACTTGTAGATATTTATAACAAACACTTTCAGTTGCTCAGTTCCATCAAATGTCTAATTTTCTACTGCAGCTGGAAATTTCTTCTGTAATTCCAGCATGTTCAGTGCAGCTATTCACATGAAATTTCATGTATGGAGTACTGTTGTGAAGAGCATGTCATTAAAAAAGCTGTGGTCTGATACCTCTTGATGAAAGCAGTGCAGAGCTGGTGGGGGGCTTCTCTGTGGGGTTGTTTGGGAATTTTCTTTGGTTCCTGGCTGTCTTTCTGCTGCATGATTGTACAGTCAGGAATTCTGTTCAGAATGACAGGGAAACTCAGAGGTGTGTGTTGTTCATCACTCAGTAGCATCATCATCTCCTGTGGACTCTTGGCCAACATCAAACATTGTCATCCTCTCTCTGAAACCACTGTGGTCATCATGAGCTGTAGAATTCAACTTCATGAACCTTAGGAATCTGAAATTTGGCATCCTCCTTTGTTTACTTAGATTTCATTCTGGTCATGGAATATCCTGCAAAGCCCATATAATTTAGGGAGAGTTGTTTCAAAAGATATTTTTTTTCTTCTCTGTCATGTATTTTATCTAAGGAAAGAATGCCTCTCTCAGCTGGGTCATTTAGAAGTCACATTAAATATTCTTATGTAAGAGGGAGAAATTAAGTATTTTCAGTCTGTTCTGTCAGCATGTTATTCCATTCCATTACTGAAAGGAAAATGCTTCATAGTTCACTAACCTGTCTGGATGCCGCTGTGGGAAATTAACCTTGTAAATCAGCGAGCATTCTCTGGAGCCACCTGATTCCTGGATTCTCTCAGTTTCTTGTTACAAATTGCACGGCATGAGATCACCTATAGGAAAAATTGTGTAGGGAAGGTGGTCCTGCAACAGCAGCAGTGTTTGTTTGTTGTGCACCTTGGGCAGGAGCTGTATGTGTGCCCAGCTCTGCCCTCCACACCCTGCTCGAGCGGGTCACACACCCACTGTGTGAATCCAACAAATAAATGCCACTGTATCTTCCTCATATAGGACAGTGAAGCCTGTGGAGATCATGCTGGTTTCTTAGAGGGGTTATAATCAGCTTTTGATGAAAAGAGAAAAAACAGTGCCTATTTTGAGCCATTGCTTTTAGTTTTGTTTGTGTTGTCTTGCGTGCTGGGCATTAAACTGTCTGCTTCAGAGAGTCGTTTTTTCATTTGTTGTTGCTGTGCTTGTTCTGCTTATGTGAATTCTTGATGGATGTTATTTAAATTCGGGTTTGAAAAATGAAAAATACTGAGGAATCTTTTGAAAGATTTATATTAACTTACAGCGATGTGCAAGTGAAAGATTGCATTTCTCAGCAGAAATACTTTGTGCCTAGGCATGAATGTTTGCATGCCTGCTTTGCAAGGTTTGGTATGCATGAAATAATTTGAAATGGATGTAGTTATTTTATTCCCATATGACTCTTAGGAAAAATTTTTGCTCTTTTCTGTTATCCATTTGCAATATAAAGCTTGGTTTCTTAGGTTTTCTTAGTAAGGATAAATGAAGAATTAACAAGGGCTCATTATCTTAGGAAATATGTGATTGTTCTTGCTGTGTTTGAGTCTTGCTAATAAACATGAGATGGAGGTACTCGTAAGCCACAGAGTGAAAATTCCAGAATAATTGTGGACTTGCAGGTCCCCCTTGCTCAGTCAGTTAGGTGAGGTGTGTATGCTCCTGGCTGTAAGCATAGTACTGTTGCTTAAATTAGTAAGCTCATTCAAATGTTAAATGCCTTGATCAGTTTGAACTGAAGCATTTGTTAGGAGGAACATCAGCTCAGAGGAAAAACTCCCATAATTTTTCCTGTTTGGGGGGTGGGAAGTTGCTTAATCCATTTCATAATACAGTGTGCACTGCAAAATAAGGCAACAGCTGTACTGTGCTTACCTCTGCATAATCTAAAATTTATAAGGAAATAGTTTTATTTCTATATTAACTTGCAGGCATACTGAGTAACGTAACAAAATCTGTTGCATTTATCAGTCTAACCAGAAAGTATTAAGACTGTCATACTGATGTATAGTGCCTAATCAAAGGAAGAACACCCAGTTTCAGATTAAGATCATTAACACTTCGATGTTTTGTGCGACAATAAATCTTCAATGCATCCGAAGTTCTTTGATATTCCAGTGCAACAATAATCCCCTAGTGGTTTTACTAGGATAATTTTATTATTCCTTTCTTCTCAAAGATGATTTGAAAAGCAAATTATAATTATTATATAATTCGGCATTACAATTAAAACAAAACTTCTGAAATATAACAACATTTTGATGTTGTAAATTGTTTCACATTAAGATCAAAATAAGAAGAAAGTCAAAACAGTATCTAAGGGCTTGGGCCTTCTTATTTTAATGAATAATTTCCAAGCCCTAGGTTGCAGATACACTTCATATTTTTTCATATAAGCATGCATGAACTTTTCTGTTGTTACATCTTTGTACTCAAAACCTTTAACTTGGCACAAAGTGTACTAGTTTTTGATGTTTCTCTTTAAGGACACACTGCATCCTTGGTGTTTAGGATTTGCCGTTCTAATTTCAACCCTAACATCAGAAATTCTGTGCAATGTAGGGTAACTTGGGCCCAGCAAAAATAGGACTATTGTGCAAAGATGTAAAAATGCCACTCTGCCCCTCCTTTAAAAACAAACGTTATCAAGAGGTTTCTCTGCTTGGCCATACTCCTTACCATATTCTGACTGAGTCAGAAATCCTGTGAGGACTATTCAGGGAAGTCACTGAGATGAGATGCTCCTGACAGCTTATGGTTTGCTGGATTGCAAAACACATCCCGAGGTGAAATATTCACTTCACAGCAACCATCTCTCATTACTTGCATTGGTGAAACGCTCAGTTCAAGTTTGCAGAGACTGTTTTCCTAGTTAAAATCATTTTGCTGTGAGTCAAGACCAAAAAAATTACTATAGTTCCTGATTTAGAGCAACTTAAGATATTCTTAAATAGTTTTTCAAGTTCTTTCTCCTTTTATTTCCCAAGGAAATTTGATTTCTAGAAGAATGTGATACGGTTTCCCTACAAAGCAAATTTCTAAGCCATGAATTTGAATTTAGAAAAAATCTGAAGCTATGAATTTTGTACTAGAAACAATGTTGTATATATATCCTGTACACATCTATAATCTTTGCACCATTTTCATAAGAGTATATGTAGCTTATTCAAGTAAAATACTGAGGAGTGAAAGAAAAATGCCTAAAGAGTTGGTGTATTTTGAGCTGAGTGGATGTGCAGTAGCATCTTTACAGAGGAAAGATCTTCCCAAGTTGCCTTACCTTCAACCTATCCTTGTTTCTTTGCAAGTTTTGTTTTAGGTCAGACAGATGTTTTATGAAATTACTCTTTGGCTGGTGAAGTCAGCACGACTCTGAAGCAGCTGAGGGGGGAAGTGCTAATTTTGGCTTCTTGTGCAGAGCTGAAGGTTGTGCAGGGGGTGTTCTCAACGTGGTGCTGTTGTAGTCAGCTTCTGTGAATCTACAAGTCCCTTGGCACCACACATTCGAGTGTTTTTACTCATATATCAATGTACAGATGGTCAAGTCGTGGGGAGGTGTTACAGAGGGAATTAAAAGAAGGCTTTTTATTAGCCCACATGTAATTTTTTTTTCTTCACATTAAAGCTATTAATGTGCTGTATCATAATACCAGTGAAACCTTTATAGACTGTTTGGTACTTGCTCTTTTCTTCCCTGAAATCTCTTAAAGAATTTTTACTATAAAAGAATCAAAATTAGCAGTAAGTGTGTCCTTTGCTATGTCTCAGGCTACTCCAAGGTGCACAGATGTTGATGAAGCAGCTGGTAAAACAGGATGCAATCTTCAGAGGTCACATTCACTTTTGGAAGTTTTGGGTTGATCTTTCTTGTCTTGTGACTCTGTCTTGCTTGCCAAAATCAAACTGAAGGTGCAGTGCAGATTTAAATGGAAAGAGAACATGCCTTTAAAATGAGTTAATGGTAAAAGCTGACATTTAATGTCCCAACCCCCGTGTTAATGACACTTTCTAGTAAAGGCTAGAAAGCCTTGATGATGGACTGCTTAAACAGCTATGTGCAGAGCAAAATATTGTGTGCTGTGCACTTGAAGAGGGATCAAAAACCTGCATTTTTTAATGCAGTTCAGGTTGCCATTTTTCCTCTGAGAGAATGGACCCGTTCTCCTGAAGGATTAGCCCAGGTTTAAGGCTTTGAGCTCTGTGTTTCTGTGCTCAGGTAGCCATTCTCCCAGCACTGTGGTTCTCATTGCGAAGTTGATCTAGATGACATCAGGTTTTGATTTTTGGTGGGGGAAGAAATAGCAAGGGAAGAGCAAAAGGAACAACTTGATTTTGATGCTAAGACCAGAGAGACTGTAAAGATGGGAGTGAGGAAAGCAAACACGCTTTTCTTTCTTTGCTGTTGGTTACAGAAAAAAGCTGTCTTGATTTTGGGGGTTTTTTTGTTTGTTTGGTTGGGTTTTTTGGTTTTTGGTTTTGGTCTTTATTTTGTTTGGTTTTGTTTTTTTCTCCTGGCTTTCAGTTAATGACTTAGGTAAACCTCAGTCTCAATGTCGTGCCTAGCTAAAATACTTGGAATAACTGTGGGATAACCAGATCTAAAACATGTCTTAAGAGAGCAATGGAAGGCATTAGGAAATAAATAATCTAGAAGTGGGAATGAAAAATGTTAATTCTGGGATGCTGGGGTAATGACAGCAGGCAAGTTATAAAATGAACTGAAAAATCTTTTGTATTTTAGACTTGTTTCATTGAGTACTTGGAATTTGATCACTGGCTGAAGAATGCACTGGTTTCTCTTTTGGGTAGATGATTTGCAGTATAAGACCATGTGTGATGAATGATGGTCAGAGGTGGAGGGAGGACTAGGTCAAAGGATAATCAATGACAGGAATGAAGAAAAGGACAAAACCAACAAGCATAACTATTGAAAGGATATGATGCTATAAGCTTGGATCTAAGGCATTACTTTGCTAAGTTCTATTAATATTTATTTTGTTAAGCACACAATAAACACCATTTGTAGGAACCATTCTCATTATGGTAAAGGATCTATTTTTCATTCCTTAATAAGATTAGTTCTGTTTCCTCTCCTTTTCTCTATTGCTGTGCTTTGATTCTGGCGTTTTTGCACTTGAAACGACTTCAGTTAAAGGGCAACGAAGGATTTTTTAACCTTTCTAAAGATCATGACAGTGTCCCACAATTAATTTTAGTAACTAATAATAATATTGCATGTATCCAGTGGAAATGAAAAGGTTGCATTGTGATTTTTGTGTAGCATGAGGTGATGTTGAAAACAGCAGTTGGAATACAGTTTGCAAAAGCAAAACTGTATCTTAGAACTGTCAAACAATATAGAATTCCTTAAATATCTTTATCCTGTATAAAGTTAAGGTGTGGTATTCAGTGAAGTTAGTGGAAATTGGAGGGATTTGCTACTGTACAATCTCGTGCCTATTGCAATTAGAAGAATAATGAGATTTTAGTAAATCAAAACGTAGTTTTCATTCAGTTTGGACTTGGATATGTAAATTACTCATGTTGAAAAAAAAATGGATTAGAGATTGTAAATGTTTAGAAGCTGAAGTATATTCCCTGCTTTGGCTATAAATAAGGAATATCATACACAAAATGAATTATTCTGAACGCCCGTTGGAGGCCTTCGGAGTTAACCTTACAGGGCTCATGGTATCAAAACTGGGAGGAACTATCCTGTATCTTTTCTCTTAATTATTGTTCGTTAGAACTTTTATTATTATGGATTACTCAAATAATCCACAGGAATAATAGAATAGGCATGATGATAGGATGATATGGCAGTATTTTTTTTGATAATTATTCTATTATGCTCCATGACTTGAGAAAGGAAAATATTTAAATTATCAATCATATTCTTGAACTAAATCTTGATATCAGTACGGAAGGCTACACATGATTTCAAATGTATGACCTTTGACTGTATGTTTAAAATACGTTAATTATAAGTACATAAAAATATTCCAAAGACAATAACCATGGTAATTGTAGTTAATGAATTCAGTCTTTTGGAGTGGATAAATTAAGCAAGCAGAGAAAAACTAATGAGGAAGCATTCACAGAATGCAGAAATTGTGCCTAATGCGATGTAAACAATTATAGGCCCTATCCTTTATCTACTTTATAATGTTAAATAAGGCAAAAAGTTAAACCCAAGCATGTTAATAGAGCACAAAATTCATCTAATTAAATATTCTGAAGATAAATTATAAGGTGGGTTCAGTGGCACTCAAACTGGCACCAAGCAAACTAATAACAAGGCCAAAACCTCTGGGGAGAGTAGTGAAAGGTCCCAAGGTTTTTTGTGGAGAGTTACAATGAAAAGTGTGTTTACAAACTTAAGTCTCATGTTGGCAGCTGCTCTAATTCTCTAGACTCCATCCATTTCCCCAGTGCAGTGTTTTGGTGGACACATGGTTATCATCTAAATAATCTTGGACTTCCTCCTAATTGTTCTGACTTTTTTTTCTGTGTGAGAGAGACAATTCTGGGCCAGGCATTGTTCCCCTTGCTCTGGTTTTCATGGCTCTGCTCTAGTACTTTCATGTGGTGTCCACTATACTCAGAAGATCAGGGAAATGTCTTCTTTTTGGCAGTATTTCCTAAATTGAATGTCTATCATATATTGGTCAGGCAGACCTGGAATTTTTAAGACAGGATAACCCACTTGGTTTGCCTAGTAGCTTGGAAGATAATAAACGTGATGAACAAATCTCCAGTAACTCTAAATGGAGTTACCTGGATATACTAACTCTAAATGGAGTTACCTGGATATACTGAGATGAGAACAAGTCTGAGGAGTTCAAGAAGAGACTGTAAGAAAAGCTCTTGAATGTTGACCTCTTAGATGTTGATGTGAAATGAGGAGACAGGGGAAGGAGGCAGCTCTTAGGAACAGAATTATTCCTTTTTTCCTTTATATGCCTGTTTAAGTACTGCCTTCCCTTAGGGGGATAACTCAAGCAAACACCTGTTGGATGCCATTGTGTTTTCATGGATGATTTAAGGATCGCTGCCCATTTCTAGTGATCCTGTTTGGAAGTGATTTAAAATGTGCAGTAGTGTAGGCGGAAAGTCAAGCTAGAGCTGCTGTGACAGTGCTTCCATCATCTGTCAGCATCCTGAGTGTTGTGAGCTAAACCTGAAATTTGATTTGAACTGCCTGATATCTGCCAAGGGGCAGGATATCATTGCTAGAGAGAAATCCTCTCATCTTCCGTGACTACATCCCCAGTCAGATGTAAGAACAGTTTGGTATCCAGAGGTGAATGGCACTGGACCTTTACAAGGCACAGAAATCATCCATATCCCCATCCTTTTAAGGAAAAGGATTCTGAGCAGAGGGCCCTTTGACTCTGCAGCAGAAACTGTTTGGAAAAACTTGCTTTAATAATAAGATTCTGACTGAAGAGTTTTGCAGAGGATGGTTTGCTTATGGAAATGGTCAAGTGGTTGTTCTGGTATTTGGACAGCAGGTTACAAAAAGAGGAAAACTAATGAAAAGTTCAGAAGCCAAAGCTGGAGAGAGGTTCAGAGTAACCCAAAATTGCCATCCAAGATTCTGGGGAGGAGGGTTGTAATCTTTCTGAAATATTACTCTGCATGTACTCCTTAACTAATACATTGGGTGTGTTAGACCAAACCAGACAATTAATTTTTAACACAGAAGGACTTTGAGGACAACTCTGACACCCAGAGGAAAGAAAAGGCTTTATGGAAAGTTTCCATCTTCGAATCACTGCTAAAGTAGAAGTGCTGTTTTGTTAGTGGAAAATATCAGTGAAATTTAAAATAATGGTGTATTCCTGAGAGGTGTCACTACAGTAAATCCCCTTTGTGGAATAGTTAAGTCACAATTGAAATTTGGTGCTGTGCAGTAGTCCATTGTTCTGGTACTTAAACTCTTTAGGGAACAGTCCCCATGAGGGGTAATGATTTGCTGGTGGCCAAGAAATGTATTTTCTGTATGATCCAGGTGGAGAAGTAAAGGAAGAAATGCTGTGAAATAGACACATTTTTTGTACACCTGAAAAGAGACTTGTATGTGATATGCAGGCAGATATCAGCTTTAAATTCGATGTAGTCAATGTTAATGGTATTAACATACAGATCTTTATCAGCAGAGGTGTTTACAGGCTTCTTCTATTTTCCTGTCCATTTGCTTCAGTGTAGCAGTGTGAGATCAAAGCCCAAGGCTTTGCAGACTGGCTCCTCATTTGTGCCCCTGGGTGTGTGATCATTGTTTGATACAGGAAACAGGCAGACCTGAGAAATAGTGAGAATTCCAGCACAGGCGCTCCTGCTGCATGTGCTGATACATCCGTTGTATGGGATGGAGACTGCCCACTTGGTTTGAGGATTTGCTTCCAAGCACCTTATTTCTCTGAGATGGTGTTATTTTCTATGTATATGTGCCTCTATGGCTATAGCTGCAAAGAGTTTAGTCTGAATAGTATTCATAGGTTTGATTGTTTCCTGCTCTCTCTGACTTTGTGGTGCACAAGTCAACCTAAATGTCTCAATAATGAATTATTGCTGGGTAATTAATCAGCTTCCCCTGCTTTAGACAGTTGCCTCCTAGAACTTACCATAATTCACCTCCATCAGCCAAGACATACAGACATTAATTGCCTCATAATATTGTCAGGAAGATGTCAGGTAGTACTGACAGGGTGTGAGTGCATCTCATTGATCTAAGCAAAATTTGTTAGTGTTTTGCCCCTAATCTCATTCTACACATTTATCTTGCAAGTGCCATGAGCTGGACTGAGGACACATCATCAGGGTGCAGTCAGGAGCAGTCTGTCCAAATGAACAGTGATTTCAGATTTGCAATGGGAAGTGAGTAATTCCCCAGCAGGTAAGTCACAAAACCAGTTACTGACAGCTGGGATAGTGGAAATTCTCCTTGCAGTGGCCTTGTTTTAAGCACCAAGATGAAAATATAATGCATGCTTAGAAGGTGCAAACAATGTCTACTCTCATTTCATACAGTGAAATTTGCTCAGCTTCATCTTGGAGCACTGGAGATATTTTAGTATTTCAAAGTGTATCAAACTATTTGCCCAGTATTTGGAAAAGCTACTCAGATTTAATGGAAATGTTTCTATTTCAGACCCAAACCACTTTGATATTTGTTAATTTTATTAGTGTATTGAAGTTCATTGACACTGGAAAAAGTGATCCTGTTCCTTCAATTAATAATACCACAGTAATTGCCTTTTTATTAATCTTTATTTGGATGCCTCCCTGTCCCTATGGAACAATGGGTTTGAAGATGCAGTGAGGTAGAACACTGGAAGGAAAAAGCCAGGCTAAATATTCCTTGAAATAAATAGGCCTCTTTTCCTTGACTTCAAAGAAAAAAAAAACCTAATTAAATACATTTGAGGGGAAGAGGAAAAAAAATGAGAACCTTTGATTTGAACACACTTTGGAGCAGAGCATGGAGAGATAGGAGAATGATCTCTGTGAGATGAATAAGTTGCCTCTCCTGCTGCATTTGTTTTGGGGGTGGGTGACTCATTTCTTGAGGATTCTGTTTTTAAAAGTTGGATTTGACTTGGTTGATATTCCTTTCAGCATCTAGATTTTCTATTTGGGCATGTATTTTCCACGTTGACTTTAATGATCATAGTGTCAAAAAGTCAATATGCTGTTGTAGAAGTAAGAAGTTTTCCTGAGTACTTGATTCCAGGGAGGAGAAACAGAAGAAAATAAGTAAATACTGTTGCAGTTTGTCTATTTAAAAGCTCTATTTAATATATTTTTTACCGTGTTGATTGCTGAGTTTAATCAGAGTCCGAATAGATTTCAAACCTTCTCTCCAGTTTTAGGAAGCTTGGAGATGGCAATTTCAAGATTACCTTATCTTGTTGGCGTGGTTTCTTTCTAGGAAGGCTAAATGGTACATCAGAATCTACTTTGTTGTTCCAGAAGCATCAGTACTTCATGGTATTGTGGAAAAGTTCAAGTCATTACCGTGCCAACCCGTCACAGTTAATTTTTTGGCAAAATGAATCCATAACGACACATGGCTTCAATCGATTTCTTATGCAGATTCTGCAGTAGATGTGCAGATCTGTTGATTAGCTCAGCCTGTTGGAAGTGTGGGGTCTGCCCCATTTGTTGTCCTTGGGGACAATCATGGCTGGGTTATTTCTGTGGGCCTCTCAGCTCACAAGGAAATGCCCTTCAGCTCTTACCCTGACTCAGATCAGCATGAGGAACATCATGACATTATAGTTATTTTTTTTAAAATGTTTTTCATGTATTTGTCAACTTGTACTGGTGCTGCATAAATTCATTAGGAGTCTTTATGGAGTACTGAGCACGGTTGTGGTAAATGAGTTTTGCAGGTGTGGATTGGTGGAATTGCAGTTTGCCCTGCAGTGTGTTTTAGTCTCCTTTGTGAGTGTTTCCCCACCCCTCACCAGGCTGTAATATGTATAAGTGCCTAAGTGAGCAGTTATTTACCTGTGGCAAGTCTGTTGTACCTAAACTCAGGAAACTGTACACCTCCTGGTCCTATTTACCTTGATCTTATTCCATAAAATATTCCTGCTGATAATCTGTGCAGCTCAGAGGCACTGAAAGATGATCTGCAAAAAGAGGGAATACTTGCTCTGAACTCTATGGAGGCCCTCTGTAGTAGTTTGAAGGCAAAACAAATGAGAGGCTCCAAGTCAGAGATACAATTTAATAGGAAAAAAGAAAAAAGGAAAGAAAGTAAAATAAAATCGATGCAATAATACAAAAGACCACTGACAGAGTCAGAATACAACCTGAGCGTAGTGATGGAAGCAGTCCAGATGAGGTGGTCTTCCTGAAGCAGTGATCCTGTAGAAAGGTCTGGTAGCTCGGGTCCTCTGGGAATCCAGTGGGTAAGCGCCCCTCTGGTGTTCAGAGTCTCAGCTTATATCCAGGCTGGAATGCTTGGTTTCTCCCTCTGGGCGGAGCATCCCACAATGGGATGGTGAGTCATGTGATAAGGCCTGATGGGCCCATTAACAGGAGGTAGTCCAGGAGGGGGTTATCTGTGAGCTGTGTAGCAAAGGTGCTGATGGCCCATTAACAGAAGATAAGCCAGAGTGGAGGAGGCAGGGAGCACTGCCTCACCTGGTTTCAACAGTTCATGAAGATGGTGATAGAATATACTTCAACCCAGGACACCCTCAGGAGTCATTCTGATTGATGTCTAGGGATTTCACAAGGATTTGACATGCTTGATCTTGAGCTTGTAATTAATTGTCAGAGTTGCTATCAGCTTTAGAAATGGGTTTCTACTAACTGGCCAAAAAAAGCAATATTGGGCTTTGAAACTGTTGCCGTTTATGTGTGAAATCAATTGCACCAAGTGCATGTTGTTTTCATGAGTAACAAAAAGGATCCTGTTCTGTAATGTCATCGCATTTGTTAGAAAATGTTAGCACCTCTCATTTCACAAGGCTTTTTTTTTTTTTTTTTTTTTTGTATACGGCAAGGATGCATTAAATTTAGTCATGTGCAGAAAGAAATCTGCAACTGGATACTCCTTGTAAAGGCTCTAGATATGTGTGATTTCTCTGTATTTTAACATTTATTTGAATACAATAGATGAAGCTGGTCAGATGATGAAAGGGCTCTTTGGCTATTGAAAGTCCTCTTGCCACCGCATCTCTCCTACTGTCAGTGTATGCCTGCTAGTTAATAATAGCTTGAAACTGGTATAGTTTCAAGCTATTTTTTCGCCATTTCCCTCTTGGTTGCAATAAAAAGAACAGGTTCTATTAGGGGAGCCTTTCTTCCTGCAAGTAAATCGATGTTTAGTGAAGAGAAAATGCATGGCAGTGGTGGAAACTTAGCAGAGCTTCCTGCTCCTGCTGCACTGCTCATCATCCCATTTATCCATGGGGAAGTAGGGCAGTGTCTCTCTTTAGGATATCATGACCTGACTCGGGGAGATTTACCTGGTGGTCCCACCCCAGAATGGTCCATAGGAAGCCTGGCAGGCTGCCAATTTCTTGCTTAGACCGAGGAATCTAAGGGGCTACAACCAGGAGAATATGTTCTGCCTGTGTTACGTGATAGACATGAGCAATGTGTTATCACAGAGATGTGACATGGACCTTGTTAGGCCCAGCAGATGTTTTAGTCCTGGCTCTCCTACTCTGAATGTGAGAGCTGGAAACATGCTGGTAGTGTAGTGCACATCCTCAGAGGATGGAAGGTAATTTGACAGCTCACTTTAACCCTCTTCAATAATGTTGACTCTTCTGGCATCGATTTGTTGAGAATGTGGCTTCTCATGTGGAAAACTGAGACTTTTTGTAGTAAAAATAAGGATTTCTTTTCCTGATTTGGTTTTCTTTTTTTTCCTGGCTTAGGTTAGAAGAGAGAAATATTTGAATGTAGCATTAACGTGTTTAATTTCTAAGCTTTATTTGGAGACTTTGAAATAGTGAAAATACGTAAGCATTATTGAAGGAATAAAGTGTTCTTGTTTGATGCATTCGACTGTTCTTTTCTTTCTGAAAATCTGTGTTTTTAGAGATACCAGGCAGTACTTTTTCCTTTAGCAGTACCAGAGTCCTGCTGTCTGTCTCAAGAGAAGCCAAAAAAGGTCAGATAAGAACTGTTTAGATAAGATAGGTGGCATTTCTGTCAGTTCTCAATAGCCGGTGAATCAGATGAGGAGCTGCACAAAACTGAAAACAAACAAGTAATGTTGCTCTGTCCCTGTCCCCCAAGTCCAAAAAATCCTCTCAATGCCCTCAAGCTGCTGTCTTAGTGAAGGGAATCTTTTCTCTTGAGTGCAAATTTAGAAAATGTTTTGTTGTACTGGTTATGTTAATTAAAGCGATGTTTGTTTTACAAGACAGCGATTCAGAGGGCTGTCCTGCTCTGCATAATTACCTGTCACAGCAAAGAGAATATATTAAGATGGGAAACTGAGATTGGTGTAAAATTCTGTCTTATCTGCAAGGTATATCAGCAGTGTATTTCATAGAGCTTGATTGTATCCAAAATTCCAGGGGGCTCCTGGTGTCAGGTGAGAATCTTTCTTTATGGAAAGCACTTGCTCTTTTCCTATTGTTATTGGTGAGCTAAAAATACTATTTTTTGTTGCTTCTTGTAGCAAACCAAGTGCGAAATGTGAGCTGTAACAGCACTGCCTAAGCCTCTCTGGCAGCCTCATGCAGTAGCCTGCTTTTAATATTGGTTGGTAAGATGACAGCACTTTGCTGCCAGTCTGTGAGGTATCCATGTAACGTGGGTTATCTTTGCTCAGGTGCCTGGAGACTTGTTCTTACAAGAGATACAAACAATGCATTTGAGAATTGGGCACATCTGGGACATTTTATCTTGCTCTTGGAGAAAAAGATCAAATGCTCCACAGCTTGTTTCTCTTAAATAGCAGAAAATCCCAGCATGGATTGAAGATTTGACCCCCATTAAAATACATCAGATCTAACATAGCTGTGTGGTTTTAGCTGTGTACATAAATACATAACTGCAGATGAATATTTAAGCACTCCTAGTGTAAATAGAAATACGCAGATGCACATGCTAGGCATACTCATGCATGCCTACAGCTGCAGAGAAAATGTACAGCAGGCAAAGGACTTTCGGATACAATGAAATGAATGGCTTTATTAAGATCTTAGTTCCTCATTAAAAAATACTGAGAAGTAGAACTTGTATGAAAGACTAAAGCTGGGATTTCAAATTAATGTGTATGATAGTCAATATGAACTCAATTCTGAAATGTAAGAGTGTCTATGGAGATCTGTTGAACTGTGTTCATATATATCACTGTTTCTTCTTGTCCCAAGTTTTTTTTTTTTTAATTTGGGTTTGCCATTGTGCAGTTTTAGGAAGGTTAATATTTAGTGCAATTTAGAAGTCCTAAAGAAAGCAATTGTTTTAATACAAGACATTTCTCCCATTGTTTTAAGAGGAAAAAATGATCGTGTGTCAATGGTATGGACTCTTATTCTCCTGCTTCAGTATTCAATTATTTTGATTCTTCTAAATTTTCAGCATCATGTGCATATGAAATTGGCCTCTTAAGTGATAGATATTTTTTGAAGGTTTGCTCAATTGTGCTTTCAGATTTTTCATTCACCTTCTGTTGGCTTGGCTGGGTCTGCATACACAAGTGCATGAACTGAACTATCATTAGCAAGTGGTGGTTCAGTTTTTCCTCTTCTACTCTTTGTGGCCTCTAAGTTTTTCTTGTCTGCTGTCTTTGCAAACCAGTTTTTCTGCAGGGTCACTTTAAATCACTCGGTGTAACAAACCTGAGTATGACAAATGTGTGCATTAGGGAATGTGTCTTGCTTGTTGTGGCCATCAAAATAGGTTTCACATGGTAGAAATTTGATAGTATATCTACAGTTCTCAAATCTTGCTTTTGCCAGTGTCCTTGAGTTCAGTTTTTTAACAGTCACGATGAGCTACTGACTAGCTGGCATTGAAAAAATTTGACTTTATCCTCAGGGGCCACTGTAGGCTTTGTTCTGATAAATACTTGTCCAAACATCCCCATTATTTTTTCTTCAAGACAGAAAAATGTGACACAGGGTGCTGTGCCTGTTATCTCCCACCTAGACTTGTTTGGTTGTGTTTTTTTGGTTGTTTGTTTTTGTTTTTTTTCTTTGAGAGAAACTTCAACCTTTTTATTCATTGGCCTGGTAAATACTTTATCAATGTATTAAGGTCCTTTAATTAGTGTGGATTTTTTTTAAAGCTTAAAATAAAAATCAGGGCAATATTCTAGTTGTATGATTTACATGGTTGGTTCTACTCCAGAAGAAAGCTTAATTGTTGAAATATTTCTGAGTTCCTGTGTTCTGATTTCTTGAGTAGTCTGTGCTAAGTCTTGAGCAGAAACTTGCAGAAGAGCTGCAGGATTGAAGGAGAGCAGAAGTGCCACAAAGTAAAGTTCTCCTGGGAAATCTTATGGAGGTTAAGCAAGTGCAGCAGGATTTGAGCAATGCTGCTTAGTCCATTTGTTCATGTGTGGATGCCAGGGTGGAGGAGACTGGAACTGGGAGCCAAGATCGCTTAGAGGTGTGTCTGTGAGAGAAGCCAACTGCAATCTGCTGGTTTCTGGTGACTTTAGAGGTACCTGTCCAGTGTTAGTCCTGTCTCGTACTGAAGCAAACTATTGATCACCTGGCCAAAAATGTTGCGGCTTTAAAGAACTTCCCCAAACTTTAGGGAATAGTGAGACTGTCATTAAGAAAGAGATATAATTCCAAGCACTTTCTCTTGGTTTTAAATGCTGACTTCATGGGGTTTTTCCCTAAGAGTAGGAGAGCTTCATGTAAGTCTTGAAACTGCTGGTGGTTGATAGGCTTTTATTTATTTAATCAGGGCAGTGCATGTTACAGAACTGACAGCAAAGGGATCAGGACTGGAAATATTTTTTCTAGACATCAACATGCTGCTGTGCTGTTGGGAGAAAGTGGAGATTGCTTTGCCAGCACCATCTGGGAGCCTCTGCTTGGCTGTATGGTAGGCAGACCTTTTGTGAATCAGAGGAGAATTGCCTTTGGAATAAAGCCTCTTGGTGGCAGGTTTTTTTAATCTGCTGCACTGACAGAATTGCTCCATCTTGTCCTCTTAATGCAAGCGAGTGTGCCAAATCTGACTGAAGGGATCTGTATCCAGGAGAGAAGGAAATGGTGATGCCTCTGAAAGGTGCTTGCCTTCTTTTGCGAGACAAAATAAACTTTTGGTGGCTTTGTGGGGCTGCAGCCGGCGCTCTTGGGTTATATATTCTTCTTATATAAATGTAGTACACACTTTAAATTTATTGTTGGAGGAAAGAATAGAAATGTTGGCTGTGACTTGCAGAGGCAAACAGCGTATGCTGTGTGTATAATTGTCAATTTCCTTAAAAATAATGTTTCAGAGTCTGTTGCTCCTCAAGATGGTGGCAGAGATACCGGGGTGCCCCTGGTGGGCTTCAGGGGTGGAGGGATGGATACAGTGTTTGCCTGTGGAAAAGGTGGGGTGGCGAATATATCGAGTTGTATGAAATAGCATTTACAGAACTTGCAAATAAGAGCTTCAACTGTTCAAGCTTCCTGCCCTGAAGTGTTTGTGATTTAGTCTCTCCTCTCTGAAGAGCACTTACGTAGGTTTTTTTTTTTTCCTGTGTGGGGCAAGGTGGAGAAGAAAGAAGCGGGTATGAAGAGAGCAAATTGAACAGCCAATACTGCCAACAACCAGTAACATCTTCAAAGTTTACCTGCAGCTTGTAAATTAAAAATGCCAAGTCTTCCTTGTGCTGAAGTGAAGCACGCAGCCACCAAACATACACCTGGTGACTGCAAGGAGAGATGGCAGACATTTTAACTGGTACCTTTTTCCAGTGGTCTTGAATTAATATACTTCCTTGAATGATCCAGGAGTATTTGTACACAAGTTCTGATGGCCATCTGCAGTTGCTTAAAGTATTTCCAGTGTTTTTCTTTACTGCAGCTCCAAGTTGGTTGGAACCAGTATTCTATCTGCCTTTGGAAAAAATGTAGTAGATTCCAGCAGAAATTAAATTTCTCTATGGAAATACGAGTGAGGAAATTGAGGCTTGAAAACACTCCCATTCAATTGTGATTGAAGTTCAGTCACAATTTGAGCATTGAGCAACACCCTGGAACGTTCACATCTAAGTAGCATCTGATCTTGTAGGGCTTGGTAACGTGTTAGGGAAGATTTGAGTGGAATCTAGGTATTTTTGGGCAGTGACATTATTCTGAGGGAGTTTTGGATTCTCTTAGGCACCAGTAGTACCCTAGTACAGCTCCTGCAGGCAGTGGTCTTGTTTCAAATACATCAGAACTTCATTTGCTTTACTGAATATGGAGCAATGTGGTATGAGAAGTGGGTGCAGTTTGAAATAGAATTCCCGTATTTGTGGAATTTAGGTGTTACGCTGGGGAAGAGCCACCAAAAGAACTGTTAGACAAACAATGAAAATAGGCAATAAGGTGTGGATTTTTGGTGTAGCTTGTCTCCCTGTTGAGCTAAAGAAATATTTCCAGATAATGTAGAAAGGGGCGATGATCTTGCGGCTGAACTACTCTGCCTGCAACAGCCTTCAGGGCACAGTGCTGAGCCAGATCATCAGTGCCATTTTGTAGCCTTTGTCTGATAATCCAGGTTTCTTCTTTTCAAGGGATTGCTGAAGAAAGCGTGCCTGAATTCCTTTAAATATTTGTGGTGACCAGTAGTTAAACAGGAGAGTGCGCACTTACAGACGTGTCAGTTGGAAAACTCCATATTAAGGAAGCTGAAAATGACTTTAAATACAAATATGGAACTTGGATGTTGACAGAAGTGCTGTAAAAACCATTAAATGTTGGGAGCGTTTAGAAGACATGAAGGCATCAGGGGTAAGTAAGGAGCAGTGGGAAATGTCCCTGTGGCTCGTGAGAGCCTTGTGAATGGGCAGGAGTGTTTAGAGCATGACTGAACATCAAGAATGATGGGAAGACATTGTATCCTGGGTGCTTTGTTTTAATAGCCACAAGAACACTATCAGTACTAAGGAAGTATTCAAGTGAAAGAACTACTGGAATAGTTTCAGAAAGTAATAGAACAGAGGATCTTGTAACCTTTCAAATCCGATTTTGTTGTATGACACTTCTTTGGATGGGAATGTTTTAAAATTGCTCTTAAGTACACAAAAATAACAAAACCTATCCAAACAAGCAAACTCCATGTACGTTTACAAAAAAACCCCCAAAAACCTATGAATAGAAGCCTCCCATCAAAGGGGTGAAAATATTAGGACGAAGAATTCCCCCATGTAGAATAGCATTTCCAGGAACAAGAACTCATTGCTTAGAGCACCAAACAAATAATTTGTTTGTAGACAGAATCCAGAAATGCCGATCTTTATGTGCTATATCTTTGAAACTGAGTGATATTTTCTTCTGATCATTAAAAGCATATACACAAGCTATTTATACAGCTGGTACTAATGACTTAAACTTGTGATCAGTCACACTTTTCCTTGGCAGTGTATCTAGTTTAAGGATAAATGAGTACAGGTGGGTGCAGAGTTAGAGCTGAAGAAGCAGAGCATTAGTAAGTGTTCGGCTGATCTTGATTGAGCCACAGTCAAGAGTAAAAGACCCCTATGAGCAATTACAGACATATTGTTTCATAATTTATAATCACTCAATTGATTCTAATTTGATGGACAGCTACTCTGACAACTTGTGTTTTGCTTTTCTCATTTATTTTCTGGTTTATCTAACTCTGAATTAAAAAAAGAAGCACGATGCCAGGCAGAGGGAGTTGGGCACAAAGGAATGGCCCTTAGAAAAGGGAAACTGAACTCACCTGCCTAGGTGCCTTATGTCAGTTTGTAGGAGGTCTTTGGCCCTCAAAGGGAAGCCAGGCTTCCAGCTTGTGGAAGCTTGCATCTGAAAGGAATCCTGATTCATTCGGGGTTGTAGGTGGCCGAGGCCGAGTGCCCGGCAAAGGGAGTTGGGCACAAAGGATTGCCTGCTTCCAAGGGTAAGTAAAGTAACCTACCTAGGTGACTGATGTCAGTTTGGAGGAGGCCTTTGGCTCTCCAAGAGAAGCCAGCCTTCCAGCTTGTGGCAGCTTGCATCTGGAAGAAATCCTGTTCCGTTCGGGACTGTAGGTGGTCGAGTCCGGGTGCCCGGCAGAGGGTGTTGGGCACAAAGGATGGCCTGCTTCCAGGGGTAAGTAAAGTCAGCTGCCCAGGTGCCTGATGTCAGTTTGTAGGAGGCCTTTGGCCCTCCAAAGGGATGCCGGGTTTCCAGCTTGTGGCAGCTTGCATCTGGAAGAAATCCTGTTCCGTTCGGGATTGTCCGTGGCCGAGGCCGGGTGCCCGGCAGAGTGAGTTGGGCACAAAGGATGGCCTGTTTCCAGGGGTAAGTAAAGTCAGCTGCCCAGGTGCCTGATGTCAGTTTGTAGGAGGCCTTTGGTCTTCCAAGAGGAGCCAGGCTTCCAGCTTGCGGCAGCTTGCATCTGGAAGAAATGCTGTTCCGTTCGGGATTGTAGGTGGCCGAGGCCGGGTGCCCCGCAGAGTGAGTTGGGCACAAAGGATGGCCTGTTTCCAGGGGTAAGTAAAGTCAGCTGCCCAGGTGCCTGATGTCAGTATGTAGGAGGCCTTTGGCCCTCCAAGGGAAGCCAGCCTTCCAGTTTATGGCAGCTTGCATCTGGAAGAAATCCTGTTCCGTTTGGGATTGTAGGTGGCCGAGGCCTTGTGCCCGGCAGAGGGGGTTAGGCACAAAGGATTGCTTGCTTCCAGGTGTAAGTAAAGTCACATGCCCAGGCGCCTGAAGTCAGTTTGTAGGAGGCCTTTGGCTGACCACTCGAAGCCAGGCTTCCAGATTGTGGCAGCTTGCATCTGGAAGATATCCTGTTCCGTTCGGGATTGTAGCTGGCTGAGGCCGGGTGCCCGGCAGAGGGAGTTGGGCACCAAGGATGGCCTCTTTCCTGGGGTAAGTAAAGTCAGCTTCCCAGGTGCCTGATGTCAGTTTGTAGGAGGCCTTTGGCCCTCCACGGGAATGCAGCCTTCCAGCTTTTGGCAGCTTGCATCTGGAAGCAATCGTGTTCCTTTTAGGATTGTAGGTGGCTGAGGCTGGGTGCCCGGCAGAGGGAGTTGGGCACAAAGGATTGCCTGCTTCCAAGGGTAAGTAAAGTAACCTACCTAGGTGACTGATGTCAGTTTGGAGGAGGCCTTTGGCCCTCCAAGGGAAGCCGGGCTTCCTGTTTGAAACAGGCTGCATCTGGAAGAAATCCTGTTCCGTTCGGGATTGTAGGTGGCTGAGGCCGCGTGCCTGGCCGCGGGAGTTGGGAACAAAGGATGGCCTGTTTTCAGGGGTTGGTTAAGTCTCCTGCCCAAGTGCCTGATGTCAGTTTGGAGGAGGACTTTGGCCCTCCAAGAGAAGCCAGGCTTCCAGCTTGTGGCAGCTTGCATCTGGAAGAAATCCTGTTCCGTTCGGGATTGTAGGTGGCCAAGGCCAGGTGCCCGTCAGAGGGAGTTGGGCACAAAGGATGGCCTGTTTCCAGGGGTAAGTAAAGTCATCTGCCCAGGTGCCTGATGTCAGTTGGTCGGAGGCTATTGGCCCTCCAAGGGAAGCGACACTTCCAGCTTGTGGCAGCTTGCATCTGGAAGAAATCCTGTTCCATTTGGGATTGTAGGTGGCCGAGGCCGGGTGCCCGGCAGAGGGAGTTGGGCACAAAGCATTGCCTGCTTCCAAGGATAAGTAAAGTCAGCTGCCCAGGTGCCTGATGTCAGTTTGTAGGAGGCCTTTGGCCCTCCAAGGGAAGTCAGCCTTCCAACTCGTGGCAGCTTCCATCTGGAAGAAATCCTGTTCCGTTCGCGAGGGTAGGTGGCCGAGGCCAGGTGCCTGGCGGAGGGATTTGGGCACAAAGGATGGCCCCTATCCACGGGTAAGTAAAGTCAGCTGCCCAGGTGCCTGATGTCAGTTTGTAGGAGGCCTTTGTCCCTCCAAGGGAAACCAGGCTTCCAGTTTTTGGCAGCTTCCATCAGGAAGAAATCCTGTTTCGTTCGGGATTGTAGGTGGCCGAGGCCGGGTGCCTGGCCTCGGGAGTTGGGCACAAAGGATGGTTTGTTTCCAGGGACTAGTTAAGTCTCCTGTCCACGGGCCTGACGTCAATTTTTAGGAGTTCTTTGGCACTCCAAGGGAAGCCAGCCTTCCAGCTTGTGGCAGCTTGCATCAGGAAGAATTCCTGCTCCGTTCGGGATTGTAGGTGTCCGTGGCCGGGTGCCCGGAAGAAGGAGTTGGGCACAAAGGATGGCCTGTTTCCAGGGGTAAGTAAAGTCAGCTGCCCAGGTGCCTGATGTCAGTTTGTAGGAGGCCTTTGTCCCTCCAAGGGAAGCCAGGCTTCCTTCTTGTGACAGCTTGCATCTGGAAGAAATCCTGTTCCGTTCGGGATTGTAGGTGGCCGAGGCCTGGTGCCCGGCTGGGGGGGTTACGCACAAAGGATTGCTTGCTTCCAGGGGTAAGTAAAGTAACCTACCCTGGTGCCTGATGTCAGTTTGTAGGAGGCCTTTGGCCCTCCACGGGAAGCCAGGCTTCCAGTTTGTGGCAGCTTGCATCTGGAAGAAATCCTGTTCCGTTCGGGATTGTAGGTGGCCGAGGCCAGGTGCCTGGCAGAGGGAGTTTGGAACAAAGGATTGCCTGCTTCCAGGGGTAAGTAAAGTCACCTAGCCAGATACCTGATGTCAGTTTGTAGGAGGCCTTTGGCCCTTCAAGGGAAGCCACGCTTCCAGCTTGTGACAGCTTGCATCTGGAAAAAATCCCTTTCCGTTCAGGATTGTAGGTGGCCGAGGCCTGGTGCCCGGCAGAGGGAGTTGGGCACAGAGGATGGCCTGTTTCCAGGGGTAAGTAAAGTCAGCTGCCCAGCTGCCTGATGTCAGTTTGTAGCAGGCCTTTGGCCCTCTAGAGGAAGCTAGTCTTCCAGTTTGTGGCAGCTTGCATCTGGAAGAAATCCTGTTCCGTTTGGGATTGTAGGTGGCGGAGGCCAGATGCCCGGCAGAGGGAGTTGGGCACAAAGGATGGCCTGTTTCCAGGGGTAAGTAAAGTCAGCTGCCCAGGTGCCTGATGTCAGTTTGTAGGAGGCATTTGGCCCTCCATGGGAAGCCAGGCTTCCTGCTTGTGGCAGCTTGCATCTGGAAGATATCCTGTTCCGTTCGGGATTGTAGGTGGCCGAGGCAAGGTGCCCGGCAGAGGGAGTTGGGCACAAAGGATGGCCTGTTTCTAGGAGTAAGTATAGTCAGATGCCCAGGTGCCAGATCTCAGTTTGTAGCAGGCATTTGGCCCTCTAAAGGAAGCTAGTCTTCCAGTTTGTAGCAGCTTGCATCTGGAAAAAATCCTGTTCCGTTCGGGATTGTAGGTGCACGGAGCCGAGTGCCCGGCAGAGGGAGTTGGGCACAAAGGATGGCTTCTTTCCAGGAGTAAGTAAAGTCATCTGCCCAGGTGCCTGATGTCAGCTTGTAGCAGGCATTTGGCCCTCTAAAGTTAGCTTGTCTTTCTGTTTGTAGCAGCTTGCATCTGGAAAAAATCCTGTTCTGTTCGGGATTGTAGGTGCACGGAGCCGGGTGCCCGGCAGAGGGAGTTGGGAACAAAGGATAGCCTGTTTTTAGGGGCAAGTAAAGTCCGCTTCCCAGGTGCCTGATGTCAGTTTATAGGAGGCCTTTGGCCCTCCATGGGAAGCCAGGCTTCCTGCTTGTGGCAGCTTGCATCTGGAAGAAATCCTATTCCGTTCGGGATTGTACGTGGCCGAGGCCTGGTGCCCGGCTAAGGGAGTTGGGCACAAAGGGTGGGTTGCTCAAGGGGTAAGTAAGGTCAGCTGCCCAGGTGCCTGATGTCAGTTTTTAGGAGGCCTTTGGCCCTCCAAGGGAAGCAAGTCTTCCAGTTTGTGGCAGCTTGCATCTGGAAGAAGTCCTGTTCAGTTCCGGATTGTAGGTGGCCGAGGCCAGGTGCTCGGCAGAGGGAGTTGGGCACAAAGGATGGCCTGTTTCCAGGGGTAAGTAAAGTCAGATTCCCAGGTGCCTGATGTCAGTTTGTAGGAGGCCTTTGGCCCTCCAAGGGAAGCCAGGCTTCCTGCTTGTGGCAGCTTGCATCTGGAAGAAATCCTGTTCCGTTCGGGATTGTAGGTGGCCGGAGCCGGGTGGCCTGCTGAGAGAGTTGGGCACAAATAATGGCCTGTTTCCAAGGGTGAGTAAAGTCAGCTGCCCAGGTGCCTGATGTCAGTTTGTAGGAGGCCTTTGGCCCTCCAAGGGAAGCAAGTCTACCAGTTTGTGGCAGCTTGCATCTGGAAGGAATCCTGTTGCGTTCGGGATTGTAGGTGGCCGAGGCCAGGTGCCCGGCAGAGCGAGTTGGGCGCAAAGGATGGCATGTTTTTAGGAATAAGTAAAGTCAGCTGCCCAGGTGCCTGATGTCAGTTTGTAGGAGGCTTTTGGCACTCCAAGGGAAGCCAGGCTTCCAGTTTGTGGCAGCTTGCATCTGGAAGAAATCCTGTTCCGTTCGGGATTGAAGGTGGCCGGAGCCGGGTGCCCTGCTGAGGTAGATGGGAACAAAGGATGGCCTGTTTCCAGGGGTAAGTAAAGTCAGCTGCCCAGGTGCCTGATGTCAGTTTGTAGGAGGCTTTTGGCCCTCCAAGGGAAGCCAGGCTTCCAGCTTGTGGCAGCTTGCATCTGGAAGGAATCCTGTTCCGTTCGGGATTGTAGGTGGCTGAGGCCAGGTGCCCGGCAGAGGGAGTTGGGCACAAAGGATGGCTTCTTTCCAGGGGTAAGTAAAGTCAGCTGCCCAGGTGCCTGATGTCAGTTTGTAGCAGGCATTTGGCCCTCTAAAGGAAGCTAGTCTTCCAGTTTGTAGGAGATTCCATGTGGAAAAAATCCTATTCCGTTCGGGATTGTAGGTGCGCAGAGCCACGTGCCCGGCAGAGGGAGTTGGGAACAAAGGATGGCCTGTTTTTAGGGGTAAGTAAAGTCAGCTGCCCAGGTGCCTGATGTCAGTTTGTAGGAGGCCTTTGGCACTCCAAGGGAAGCCAGGCTTCCAACTTGTAGCAGCTTGCATCTGGAAGAAATCCTATTCCATTCGGGATTGTACGTGGCCGAGGCCTGGTGCCCAGCTAAGGGAGTTGGGCACAAAGGGTGGGTTGCTCCAGGAGTAAGTAAAGTCAGCTGCCCAGGTGCCTGATGTCAGGTGGTAGCAGGCCTTTGGCCCTCTAAAGGAAGCTAGTCTTCCAGTTTGTGGCAGCTTGCATCTGGAAGAAATCCTGTTCCGTTCGGGATTGTAGGTGTCTTAGGCCGGGTGCCCGGCAGAGGGAGTTGGGCACAAATGATGGCCTGTTTCTAAGGGTAAGTAAAGTCAGACGCCCAGGTGCCTGATGTCAGTTTGTAGGAGGCCTTTGGCCCTCCAAGGGAAACTAGTCTTCTAGTTTGTGGCAGCTTGCATCTGGAAGAAATTCTGTTCCATTCGGGATTGTAGGTGGCCGAGGCCAGGTGCCCGGCAGAGGCAGTTGGGCACAAATGATGGCCTGTTTCCAAGGGTAAGTAAAGTCAGATTCCCAGGTGCCTGATGTCAGTTTCTAGGAGGCCTTTGGCCCTTCAAGGGAAGCCAGGCTTCCTGCTTGTGGCAGCTTGCATCTGGAAGAAATCCTGTTCCGTTCGGGATTGTAGGTGGCCAGAGCCGGGTGCCCTGCTGAGGGAGTTGGGCACAAAGGATGGCTTCTTTCCAGGGGTAAGTAAAGTCAGCTGCCCAGGTGCCTGATGTCAGTTTGTAGCAGGCATTTGGCCCTCTAAAGGAAGCTAGTCTTCCAGTTTGTAGCAGCTTGCATCTGGAAAAAATCCTATTCCGTTCGGGATTGTAGGTGCGCGGAGCCGGGTGCCCGGCAGAGGGAGTTGGGCACAAATGATGGCCTGTTTCCAAGGGTAAGTAAAGTCAGATTCCCAGGTGCCTGATGTCAGTTTGTAGGAGGCCTTTGGCCCTCCAAGGGAAGCCGGGCTTCCTGTTTGAAACAGGCTGCATCTGGAAGAAATCCTGTTCCGTTCGGGATTGTAGGTGGCTGAGGCCGCGTGCCTGGCCGCGGGAGTTGGGAACAAAGGATGGCCTGTTTTCAGGGGTTGGTTAAGTCTCCTGCCCAAGTGCCTGATGTCAGTTTGGAGGAGGACTTTGGCCCTCCAAGAGAAGCCAGGCTTCCAGCTTGTGGCAGCTTGCATCTGGAAGAAATCCTGTTCCGTTCGGGATTGTAGGTGGCCAAGGCCAGGTGCCCGTCAGAGGGAGTTGGGCACAAAGGATGGCCTGTTTCCAGGGGTAAGTAAAGTCATCTGCCCAGGTGCCTGATGTCAGTTGGTCGGAGGCTATTGGCCCTCCAAGGGAAGCGACACTTCCAGCTTGTGGCAGCTTGCATCTGGAAGAAATCCTGTTCCATTTGGGATTGTAGGTGGCCGAGGCCGGGTGCCCGGCAGAGGGAGTTGGGCACAAAGCATTGCCTGCTTCCAAGGATAAGTAAAGTCAGCTGCCCAGGTGCCTGATGTCAGTTTGTAGGAGGCCTTTGGCCCTCCAAGGGAAGTCAGCCTTCCAACTCGTGGCAGCTTCCATCTGGAACAAATCCTGTTCCGTTCGCGAGGGTAGGTGGCCGAGGCCAGGTGCCTGGCGGAGGGATTTGGGCACAAAGGATGGCCCCTATCCACGGGTAAGTAAAGTCAGCTGCCCAGGTGCCTGATGTCAGTTTGTAGGAGGCCTTTGTCCCTCCAAGGGAAACCAGGCTTCCAGTTTTTGGCAGCTTCCATCAGGAAGAAATCCTGTTTCGTTCGGGATTGTAGGTGGCCGAGGCCGGGTGCCTGGCCTCGGGAGTTGGGCACAAAGGATGGTTTGTTTCCAGGGACTAGTTAAGTCTCCTGTCCACGGGCCTGACGTCAATTTTTAGGAGTTCTTTGGCACTCCAAGGGAAGCCAGCCTTCCAGCTTGTGGCAGCTTGCATCAGGAAGAATTCCTGCTCCGTTCGGGATTGTAGGTGTCCGTGGCCGGGTGCCCGGAAGAAGGAGTTGGGCACAAAGGATGGCCTGTTTCCAGGGGTAAGTAAAGTCAGCTGCCCAGGTGCCTGATGTCAGTTTGTAGGAGGCCTTTGTCCCTCCAAGGGAAGCCAGGCTTCCTTCTTGTGACAGCTTGCATCTGGAAGAAATCCTGTTCCGTTCGGGATTGTAGGTGGCCGAGGCCTGGTGCCCGGCTGAGGGGGTTACGCACAAAGGATTGCCTGCTTCCAGGGGTAAGTAAAGTCACCTAGCCAGATACCTGATGTCAGTTTGTAGGAGGCCTTTGGCCCTTCAAGGGAAGCCACGCTTCCAGCTTGTGACAGCTTGCATCTGGAAAAAATCCCTTTCCGTTCAGGATTGTAGGTGGCCGAGGCCTGGTGCCCGGCAGAGGGAGTTGGGCACAGAGGATGGCCTGTTTCCAGGGGTAAGTAAAGTCAGCTGCCCAGCTGCCTGATGTCAGTTTGTAGCAGGCCTTTGGCCCTCTAGAGGAAGCTAGTCTTCCAGTTTGTGGCAGCTTGCATCTGGAAGAAATCCTGTTCCGTTTGGGATTGTAGGTGGCGGAGGCCAGGTGCCCGGCAGAGGGAGTTGGGCACAAAGGATGGCCTGTTTCCAGGGGTAAGTAAAGTCAGCTGCCCAGGTGCCTGATGTCAGTTTGTAGGAGGCATTTGGCCCTCCATGGGAAGCTAGTCTTCCAGTTTGTGGCAGCTTGCATCTGGAAGATATCCTGTTCCGTTCGGGATTGTAGGTGGCCGAGGCAAGGTGCCCGGCAGAGGGAGTTGGGCACAAAGGATGGCCTGTTTCTAGGAGTAAGTATAGTCAGATGCCCAGGTGCCAGATCTCAGTTTGTAGCAGGCATTTGGCCCTCTAAAGGAAGCTAGTCTTCCAGTTTGTAGCAGCTTGCATCTGGAAAAAATCCTGTTCCGTTCGGGATTGTAGGTGCACGGAGCCGAGTGCCCGGCAGAGGGAGTTGGGCACAAAGGATGGCTTCTTTCCAGGAGTAAGTAAAGTCATCTGCCCAGGTGCCTGATGTCAGCTTGTAGCAGGCATTTGGCCCTCTAAAGGAAGCTTGTCTTTCTGTTTGTAGCAGCTTGCATCTGGAAAAAATCCTGTTCTGTTCGGGATTGTAGGTGCACGGAGCCGGGTGCCCGGCAGAGGGAGTTGGGAACAAAGGATAGCCTGTTTTTAGGGGCAAGTAAAGTCCGCTTCCCAGGTGCCTGATGTCAGTTTATAGGAGGCCTTTGGCCCTCCATGGGAAGCCAGGCTTCCTGCTTGTGGCAGCTTGCATCTGGAAGAAATCCTATTCCGTTCGGGATTGTACGTGGCCGAGGCCTGGTGCCCGGCTAAGGGAGTTGGGCACAAAGGGTGGGTTGCTCAAGGGGTAAGTAAGGTCAGCTGCCCAGGTGCCTGATGTCAGTTTTTAGGAGGCCTTTGGCCCTCCAAGGGAAGCAAGTCTTCCAGTTTGTGGCAGCTTGCATCTGGAAGAAGTCCTGTTCAGTTCCGGATTGTAGGTGGCCGAGGCCAGGTGCTCGGCAGAGGGAGTTGGGCACAAAGGATGGCCTGTTTCCAGGGGTAAGTAAAGTCAGATTCCCAGGTGCCTGATGTCAGTTTGTAGGAGGCCTTTGGCCCTCCAAGGGAAGCCAGGCTTCCTGCTTGTGGCAGCTTGCATCTGGAAGAAATCCTGTTCCGTTCGGGATTGTAGGTGGCCGGAGCCGGGTGGCCTGCTGAGAGAGTTGGGCACAAATAATGGCCTGTTTCCAAGGGTAAGTAAAGTCAGCTGCCCAGGTGCCTGATGTCAGTTTGTAGGAGGCCTTTGGCCCTCCAAGGGAAGCAAGTCTACCAGTTTGTGGCAGCTTGCATCTGGAAGGAATCCTGTTGCGTTCGGGATTGTAGGTGGCCGAGGCCAGGTGCCCGGCAGAGCGAGTTGGGCGCAAAGGATGGCATGTTTTTAGGAATAAGTAAAGTCAGCTGCCCAGGTGCCTGATGTCAGTTTGTAGGAGGCTTTTGGCACTCCAAGGGAAGCCAGGCTTCCAGTTTGTGGCAGCTTGCATCTGGAAGAAATCCTGTTCCGTTCGGGATTGAAGGTGGCCGGAGCCGGGTGCCCTGCTGAGGTAGATGGGAACAAAGGATGGCCTGTTTCCAGGGGTAAGTAAAGTCAGCTGCCCAGGTGCCTGATGTCAGTTTGTAGCAGGCATTTGGCCCTCTAAAGGAAGCTAGTCTTCCAGTTTGTAGGAGATTCCATGTGGAAAAAATCCTATTCCGTTCGGGATTGTAGGTGCGCAGAGCCACGTGCCCGGCAGAGGGAGTTGGGAACAAAGGATGGCCTGTTTTTAGGGGTAAGTAAAGTCAGCTGCCCAGGTGCCTGATGTCAGTTTGTAGGAGGCCTTTGGCACTCCAAGGGAAGCCAGGCTTCCAACTTGTAGCAGCTTGCATCTGGAAGAAATCCTATTCCATTCGGGATTGTACGTGGCCGAGGCCTGGTGCCCAGCTAAGGGAGTTGGGCACAAAGGGTGGGTTGCTCCAGGAGTAAGTAAAGTCAGCTGCCCAGGTGCCTGATGTCAGGTGGTAGCAGGCCTTTGGCCCTCTAAAGGAAGCTAGTCTTCCAGTTTGTGGCAGCTTGCATCTGGAAGAAATCCTGTTCCGTTCGGGATTGTAGGTGGCCGAGGCCAGGTGCCCGGCAGAGGGAGTTGGGCACAAATGATGGCCTGTTTCCAGGGGTAAGTTAAGTCGGCTGCCCAGGTGCCTGATGTCAGTTTGCAGGTGGCAATTGTTCCTCCATGGGAATCCAGGCTTCCTGCTTGTGGCAGCTTGCATCTGGAAGAAATCCTGTTCTGTTCAAGATTGTAGGTGTCTTAGGCCGGGTGCCCGGCAGAGGGAGTTGGGAACAAATGATGGCCTGTTTCTAAGGGTAAGTAAAGTCAGACGCCCAGGTGCCTGATGTCAGTTTGTAGGAGGCCTTTGGCCCTCCAAGGGAAACTAGTCTTCTAGTTTGTGGCAGCTTGCATCTGGAAGAAATTCTGTTCCATTCGGGATTGTAGGTGGCCGAGGCCAGGTGCCCGGCAGAGGCAGTTGGGCACAAATGATGGCCTGTTTCCAAGGGTAAGTAAAGTCAGATTCCCAGGTGCCTGATGTCAGTTTCTAGGAGGCCTTTGGCCCTTCAAGGGAAGCCAGGCTTCCTGCTTGTGGCAGCTTGCATCTGGAAGAAATCCTGTTCCGTTCGGGATTGTAGGTGGCCAGAGCCGGGTGCCCTGCTGAGGGAGTTGGGCACAAAGGATGGCTTCTTTCCAGGGGTAAGTAAAGTCAGCTGCCCAGGTGCCTGATGTCAGTTTGTAGCAGGCATTTGGCCCTCTAAAGGAAGCTAGTCTTCCAGTTTGTAGCAGCTTGCATCTGGAAAAAATCCTATTCCGTTCGGGATTGTAGGTGCGCGGAGCCGGGTGCCCGGCAGAGGGAGTTGGGCACAAATGATGGCCTGTTTCCAAGGGTAAGTAAAGTCAGATTCCCAGGTGCCTGATGTCAGTTTGTAGGAGGCCTTTGGCCCTCCAAGGGAAGCCGGGCTTCCTGTTTGAAACAGGCTGCATCTGGAAGAAATCCTGTTCCGTTCGGGATTGTAGGTGGCTGAGGCCGCGTGCCTGGCCGCGGGAGTTGGGAACAAAGGATGGCCTGTTTTCAGGGGTTGGTTAAGTCTCCTGCCCAAGTGCCTGATGTCAGTTTGGAGGAGGACTTTGGCCCTCCAAGAGAAGCCAGGCTTCCAGCTTGTGGCAGCTTGCATCTGGAAGAAATCCTGTTCCGTTCGGGATTGTAGGTGGCCAAGGCCAGGTGCCCGTCAGAGGGAGTTGGGCACAAAGGATGGCCTGTTTCCAGGGGTAAGTAAAGTCATCTGCCCAGGTGCCTGATGTCAGTTGGTCGGAGGCTATTGGCCCTCCAAGGGAAGCGACACTTCCAGCTTGTGGCAGCTTGCATCTGGAAGAAATCCTGTTCCATTTGGGATTGTAGGTGGCCGAGGCCGGGTGCCCGGCAGAGGGAGTTGGGCACAAAGCATTGCCTGCTTCCAAGGATAAGTAAAGTCAGCTGCCCAGGTGCCTGATGTCAGTTTGTAGGAGGCCTTTGGCCCTCCAAGGGAAGTCAGCCTTCCAACTCGTGGCAGCTTCCATCTGGAAGAAATCCTGTTCCGTTCGCGAGGGTAGGTGGCCGAGGCCAGGTGCCTGGCGGAGGGATTTGGGCACAAAGGATGGCCCCTATCCACGGGTAAGTAAAGTCAGCTGCCCAGGTGCCTGATGTCAGTTTGTAGGAGGCCTTTGTCCCTCCAAGGGAAACCAGGCTTCCAGTTTTTGGCAGCTTCCATCAGGAAGAAATCCTGTTTCGTTCGGGATTGTAGGTGGCCGAGGCCGGGTGCCTGGCCTCGGGAGTTGGGCACAAAGGATGGTTTGTTTCCAGGGACTAGTTAAGTCTCCTGTCCACGGGCCTGACGTCAATTTTTAGGAGTTCTTTGGCACTCCAAGGGAAGCCAGCCTTCCAGCTTGTGGCAGCTTGCATCAGGAAGAATTCCTGCTCCGTTCGGGATTGTAGGTGTCCGTGGCCGGGTGCCCGGAAGAAGGAGTTGGGCACAAAGGATGGCCTGTTTCCAGGGGTAAGTAAAGTCAGCTGCCCAGGTGCCTGATGTCAGTTTGTAGGAGGCCTTTGTCCCTCCAAGGGAAGCCAGGCTTCCTTCTTGTGACAGCTTGCATCTGGAAGAAATCCTGTTCCGTTCGGGATTGTAGGTGGCCGAGGCCTGGTGCCCGGCTGAGGGGGTTACGCACAAAGGATTGCCTGCTTCCAGGGGTAAGTAAAGTCACCTAGCCAGATACCTGATGTCAGTTTGTAGGAGGCCTTTGGCCCTTCAAGGGAAGCCACGCTTCCAGCTTGTGACAGCTTGCATCTGGAAAAAATCCCTTTCCGTTCAGGATTGTAGGTGGCCGAGGCCTGGTGCCCGGCAGAGGGAGTTGGGCACAGAGGATGGCCTGTTTCCAGGGGTAAGTAAAGTCAGCTGCCCAGCTGCCTGATGTCAGTTTGTAGCAGGCCTTTGGCCCTCTAGAGGAAGCTAGTCTTCCAGTTTGTGGCAGCTTGCATCTGGAAGAAATCCTGTTCCGTTTGGGATTGTAGGTGGCGGAGGCCAGGTGCCCGGCAGAGGGAGTTGGGCACAAAGGATGGCCTGTTTCCAGGGGTAAGTAAAGTCAGCTGCCCAGGTGCCTGATGTCAGTTTGTAGGAGGCATTTGGCCCTCCATGGGAAGCCAGGCTTCCTGCTTGTGGCAGCTTGCATCTGGAAGATATCCTGTTCCGTTCGGGATTGTAGGTGGCCGAGGCAAGGTGCCCGGCAGAGGGAGTTGGGCACAAAGGATGGCCTGTTTCTAGGAGTAAGTATAGTCAGATGCCCAGGTGCCAGATCTCAGTTTGTAGCAGGCATTTGGCCCTCTAAAGGAAGCAAGTCTACCAGTTTGTAGCAGCTTGCATCTGGAAAAAATCCTGTTCCGTTCGGGATTGTAGGTGCACGGAGCCGAGTGCCCGGCAGAGGGAGTTGGGCACAAAGGATGGCTTCTTTCCAGGAGTAAGTAAAGTCATCTGCCCAGGTGCCTGATGTCAGCTTGTAGCAGGGCATTTGGCCCTCTAAAGGAAGCTTGTCTTTCTGTTTGTAGCAGCTTGCATCTGGAAAAAATCCTGTTCTGTTCGGGATTGTAGGTGCACGGAGCCGGGTGCCCGGCAGAGGGAGTTGGGAACAAAGGATAGCCTGTTTTTAGGGGCAAGTAAAGTCCGCTTCCCAGGTGCCTGATGTCAGTTTATAGGAGGCCTTTGGCCCTCCATGGGAAGCCAGGCTTCCTGCTTGTGGCAGCTTGCATCTGGAAGAAATCCTATTCCGTTCGGGATTGTACGTGGCCGAGGCCTGGTGCCCGGCTAAGGGAGTTGGGCACAAAGGGTGGGTTGCTCAAGGGGTAAGTAAGGTCAGCTGCCCAGGTGCCTGATGTCAGTTTTTAGGAGGCCTTTGGCCCTCCAAGGGAAGCAAGTCTTCCAGTTTGTGGCAGCTTGCATCTGGAAGAAGTCCTGTTCAGTTCCGGATTGTAGGTGGCCGAGGCCAGGTGCTCGGCAGAGGGAGTTGGGCACAAAGGATGGCCTGTTTCCAGGGGTAAGTAAAGTCAGATTCCCAGGTGCCTGATGTCAGTTTGTAGGAGGCCTTTGGCCCTCCAAGGGAAGCCAGGCTTCCTGCTTGTGGCAGCTTGCATCTGGAAGAAATCCTGTTCCGTTCGGGATTGTAGGTGGCCGGAGCCGGGTGGCCTGCTGAGAGAGTTGGGCACAAATAATGGCCTGTTTCCAAGGGTAAGTAAAGTCAGCTGCCCAGGTGCCTGATGTCAGTTTGTAGGAGGCCTTTGGCCCTCCAAGGGAAGCAAGTCTACCAGTTTGTGGCAGCTTGCATCTGGAAGGAATCCTGTTGCGTTCGGGATTGTAGGTGGCCGAGGCCAGGTGCCCGGCAGAGCGAGTTGGGCGCAAAGGATGGCATGTTTTTAGGAATAAGTAAAGTCAGCTGCCCAGGTGCCTGATGTCAGTTTGTAGGAGGCTTTTGGCACTCCAAGGGAAGCCAGGCTTCCAGTTTGTGGCAGCTTGCATCTGGAAGAAATCCTGTTCCGTTCGGGATTGAAGGTGGCCGGAGCCGGGTGCCCTGCTGAGGTAGATGGGAACAAAGGATGGCCTGTTTCCAGGGGTAAGTAAAGTCAGCTGCCCAGGTGCCTGATGTCAGTTTGTAGGAGGCTTTTGGCCCTCCAAGGGAAGCCAGGCTTCCAGCTTGTGGCAGCTTGCATCTGGAAGGAATCCTGTTCCGTTCGGGATTGTAGGTGGCTGAGGCCAGGTGCCCGGCAGAGGGAGTTGGGCACAAAGGATGTCCTGTTTCCAGGGGTAAGTAAAGTCAGCTGCCCAGGTGCCTGATGTCAGTTTGTAGGAGGCCTTTGGCCCTCCATGGGAAGCCAGGCTTCCTGCTTGTGGCAGCTTACATCGGGAAGAAATCCTGTTTCGTTCGGGATTGTAGGTGGCCAAGGCCTGGTGCCCGGCAGAGGGAGTTGGGCACAAAGGAAAGACTGTTTACAGGGGTAAGTAAAGTCAGCTGCCCAGGTGCCTGATGTCAGTTTGTAGGAGGCCTTTGCCCCTCCAAGGGAAGCTAGTCTTTATGTTCAAGGCAGCTTGCATCTGGAAGAAATCCTGTTCCGTTCGGGATTGTAGGTGGCCGGAGCTGGGTGCCCAGCTGAGGGAGTTGGGCACAAATGATGGCCTGTTTCCAGGGGTAAGTAAAGTCGGCTACCCAGGTGCCTGATGTCAGTTTGTAGGTGGCTTTTGGCCCTCCATGGGAAGCCAGGCTTCCAGTTTGTGGCAGCTTGCATCTGGAAGAAATCCTGTTCCGTTCGGGATTGTAGGTGGCCGAGGCCAGTAGCCGGGCTGAGGGAGTTGGGCACAAAGGATGTCCTGTTTCCAGGGGTAAGTAAAGTCAGCTGCCCAGGTGCCTGATATCAGTTTGTAGGAGGCCTTTGGCCTTCCATGGGAAACCAGGCTTCCTGCTTGTCGCAGTTTGCATCTGGAAGAAATCCTGTTCCGTTCGGGATTGTAGGTGGCCGAGGCCAGGTGCCCGGCTGAGGGAGTTAGGCACAAATGATGGCCTGTTTCATGAGGAAAGTAAAGTCAGCTGCCCAGGTGCCTGATGTCAGTTTGTAGGAGGCCTTTGGCCCTCCATGGGAAGCCAGGTTTCCAGCTTGTGGTAGCTTGCATCTGGAAGAACTCCTGTTCCGTTCCGGATTGTAGGTGGCCAAAGCTGTGGGCCCGACAGAGGGAGTTGGGCACAAAGGATGGCCTGTTTCCAGGGGTAAGTAAAGTCAGCTGCCCAGGTGTCTGATGTCAGTTTGTAGGAGGCCTTTGGCCCTCCAAGGGAAGCTAGTCTTCCAGTTTGTGGCAGCTTGCATCTGGAAGAAATCCTGTTCCGTTCGGGATTGTAGGTGGCCGAGGCCAGGTGCCCGGCAGAGGGAGTTGGGCACAAACGATGGCCAGTTTCCAGGGGTAAGTAAAGTCAGCTGCCCAGGTGCCTGATGTCAGTTTGTAGGAGGCCTTTGGTCCTCCATGGAAAGCCACGCTTCCAGCTTGTGGCAGCATGCATCTGGAAGAAATCCTGTTCCGTTCGGGATTGTAGGTGGCCGAGGCCTGGTGCCCGGCAGAGGGAGTTGGGCACAAACGATGGCCTGTTTCCAGGGGTAAGTAAAGTCAGCTGCCCTGGTGCCTGATGTCAGTTTGTAGGAGGCCTTTGGCCCTCCAAGTGAAGCCACGTTTCCAGCTTGTGGCAGCTTGCACCTGGAAGAACTCCTGTTCCGTTCGGGATTGTAGGTGGCCGAAGCTGTGGGACCGGCAGAGGGAGTTGGGAACAAAGGATGGCCTGTTTCCAGAGGTAAGGAAAGTCAGCTGCCCAGGTGCCTGATGTCAGTTTGTAGGAGGCCTTTGGCCCTCCAAGGGAAGCCAGGCTTCCAGTTTGTGGCAGCTTGCATCTGGAAGAAATCCTGTTCCGTTCAGGATTGTAGGTGGCCGAGGCCAGGTTCCCAGCAGAGGGAGGTAGGCACAAATGATGGCCTGTTTCATGAGGAAAGTAAAGTCAGCTGCCCAAGTGCCTGATGTCAGTTTGTAGGAGGACTTTGGTCCTCCATGGGAAGCCAGGCTTCCAGCTAGTGGCAGCTTGCATCGGGAAGAAATGCTGTTCCGTTCGGGATTGTAGGTGGCCGCGGCCAGGTGCCCGGCAGAGGGAGTTGGGCACAAAGGATGGCCTGTTTCCAGGGGTAAGTAAAGTCAGCTGCCCACGTGCCTGATGTCAGTTTGTGGGAGGCCTTTGGCCCTCCAAGTGAAGCCACGTTTCCAGCTTGTGGCAGCTTGCATCTGGAAGATCTCCTGTTCCTTTTGGGATTGTAGGTGGCCGAAACTGTGGGGCCGGCAGAGGGAGTTGGGCACAAAGGATGGGCTGTTTCCAGAAGTAAGTAAAGTCAGCTGCCCAGGTGCCTGATGTCAGCTTGTAGGAGGCCTTTGGCCCTCCAAGGGAAGCTAGTCTTCCCGTTTGTGGCAGCTTGCGTCTGGAAGAAATCCTGTTCCGTTCGGGATTGTAGGTGGCCGAGGCCAGTAGCCGGGCTGAGGGAGTTGGGCACAAAGGATGTCCTGTTTCCAGGGGTAAGTAAAGTCAGCTGCCCAGGTGCCTGATATCAGTTTGTAGGAGGCCTTTGGCCCTCCATGGGAAACCAGGCTTCCTGCTTGTCGCAGTTTGCATCTGGAAGAAATCCTGTTCCGTTCGGGATTGTAGGTGGCCGAGGCCAGGTGCCCGGCTGAGGGAGTTAGGCACAAATGATGGCCTGTTTCATGAGGAAAGTAAAGTCAGCTGCCCAGGTGCCTGATGTCAGTTTGTAGGAGGCCTTTGGCCCTCCATGGGAAGCCAGGTTTCCAGCTTGTGGTAGCTTGCATCTGGAAGAACTCCTGTTCCGTTCGGGATTGTAGGTGGCCAAAGCTGTGGGCCCGACAGAGGGAGTTGGGCACAAAGGATGGCCTGTTTCCAGGGGTAAGTAAAGTCAGCTGCCCAGGTGTCTGATGTCAGTTTGTAGGAGGCCTTTGGCCCTCCAAGGGAAGCTAGTCTTCCAGTTTGTGGCAGCTTGCATCTGGAAGAAATCCTGTTCCGTTCGGGATTGTAGGTGGCCGAGGCCAGGTGCCCGGCAGAGGGAGTTGGGCACAAACGATGGCCAGTTTCCAGGGGTAAGTAAAGTCAGCTGCCCAGGTGCCTGATGTCAGTTTGTAGGAGGCCTTTGGTCCTCCATGGAAAGCCACGCTTCCAGCTTGTGGCAGCATGCATCTGGAAGAAATCCTGTTCCGTTCGGGATTGTAGGTGGCCGAGGCCTGGTGCCCGGCAGAGGGAGTTGGGCACAAACGATGGCCTGTTTCCAGGGGTAAGTAAAGTCAGCTGCCCAGGTGCCTGATGTCAGTTTGTAGGAGGCCTTTGGCCCTCCAAGTGAAGCCACGTTTCCAGCTTGTGGCAGCTTGCACCTGGAAGAACTCCTGTTCCGTTCGGGATTGTAGGTGGCCGAAGCTGTGGGACCGGCAGAGGGAGTTGGGAACAAAGGATGGCCTGTTTCCAGAGGTAAGGAAAGTCAGCTGCCCAGGTGCCTGATGTCAGTTTGTAGGAGGCCTTTGGCCCTCCAAGGGAAGCCAGGCTTCCAGTTTGTGGCAGCTTGCATCTGGAAGAAATCCTGTTCCGTTCAGGATTGTAGGTGGCCGAGGCCAGGTTCCCAGCAGAGGGAGGTAGGCACAAATGATGGCCTGTTTCATGAGGAAAGTAAAGTCAGCTGCCCAAGTGCCTGATGTCAGTTTGTAGGAGGACTTTGGTCCTCCATGGGAAGCCAGGCTTCCAGCTAGTGGCAGCTTGCATCGGGAAGAAATGCTGTTCCGTTCGGGATTGTAGGTGGCCGCGGCCAGGTGCCCGGCAGAGGGAGTTGGGCACAAAGGATGGCCTGTTTCCAGGGGTAAGTAAAGTCAGCTGCCCACGTGCCTGATGTCAGTTTGTGGGAGGCTTTTGGCCCTCCAAGTGAAGCCACGTTTCCAGCTTGTGGCAGCTTGCATCTGGAAGATCTCCTGTTCCTTTTGGGATTGTAGGTGGCCGAAACTGTGGGGCCGGCAGAGGGAGTTGGGCACAAAGGATGGGCTGTTTCCAGAAGTAAGTAAAGTCAGCTGCCCAGGTGCCTGATGTCAGCTTGTAGGAGGCCTTTGGCCCTCCAAGGGAAGCTAGTCTTCCCGTTTGTGGCAGCTTGCGTCTGGAAGAAATCCTGTTCCGTTCGGGATTGTAGGTGGCCGAGGCCAGTAGCCGGGCTGAGGGAGTTGGGCACAAAGGATGTCCTGTTTCCAGGGGTAAGTAAAGTCAGCTGCCCAGGTGCCTGATATCAGTTTGTAGGAGGCTTTTGGCCCTCCATGGGAAACCAGGCTTCCTGCTTGTCGCAGTTTGCATCTGGAAGAAATCCTGTTCCGTTCGGGATTGTAGGTGGCCGAGGCCAGGTGCCCGGCTGAGGGAGTTAGGCACAAATGATGGCCTGTTTCATGAGGAAAGTAAAGTCAGCTGCCCAGGTGCCTGATGTCAGTTTGTAGGAGGCCTTTGGCCCTCCATGGGAAGCCAGGTTTCCAGCTTGTGGTAGCTTGCATCTGGAAGAACTCCTGTTCCGTTCGGGATTGTAGGTGGCCAAAGCTGTGGGCCCGACAGAGGGAGTTGGGCACAAAGGATGGCCTGTTTCCAGGGGTAAGTAAAGTCAGCTGCCCAGGTGTCTGATGTCAGTTTGTAGGAGGCCTTTGGCCCTCCAAGGGAAGCTAGTCTTCCAGTTTGTGGCAGCTTGCATCTGGAAGAAATCCTGTTCCGTTCGGGATTGTAGGTGGCCGAGGCCAGGTGCCCGGCAGAGGGAGTTGGGCACAAACGATGGCCAGTTTCCAGGGGTAAGTAAAGTCAGCTGCCCAGGTGCCTGATGTCAGTTTGTAGGAGGCCTTTGGTCCTCCATGGAAAGCCACGCTTCCAGCTTGTGGCAGCATGCATCTGGAAGAAATCCTGTTCCGTTCGGGATTGTAGGTGGCCGAGGCCTGGTGCCCGGCAGAGGGAGTTGGGCACAAACGATGGCCTGTTTCCAGGGGTAAGTAAAGTCAGCTGCCCTGGTGCCTGATGTCAGTTTGTAGGAGGCCTTTGGCCCTCCAAGTGAAGCCACGTTTCCAGCTTGTGGCAGCTTGCACCTGGAAGAACTCCTGTTCCGTTCGGGATTGTAGGTGGCCGAAGCTGTGGGACCGGCAGAGGGAGTTGGGAACAAAGGATGGCCTGTTTCCAGAGGTAAGGAAAGTCAGCTGCCCAGGTGCCTGATGTCAGTTTGTAGGAGGCCTTTGGCCCTCCAAGGGAAGCTAGTCTTCCCGTTTGTGGCAGCTTGCGTCTGGAAGAAATCCTGTTCCGTTCGGGATTGTAGGTGGCCGAGGCCAGGTGCCCGGCAGAGGGAGTTGGGCACAAAGGATGTCCTGTTTCCAGGGGTAAGTAAAGTCAGCTGCCCAGGTGCCTGATGTCAGTTTGTAGGAGGCCTTTGGCCCTCCATGGGAAGCCAGGCTTCCAGTTTGTGGCAGCTTGCATCGGGAAGAAATGCTGTTCCGTTCGTTATTGTAGGTGACCGAGGCCAGTTGCCGGGCTGAGGGAGTTGGGCACAAAGGATGTCCTGTTTCCAGAAGTAAGTAAAGTCAGCTGCCCAGGTGCCTGATGTCAGTTTGTAGGAGGCCTTTGGCCCTCCATGGGAAGCCAGGCTTCCTGCTTGTGGCAGCTTGCATCTGGAAGAAATCCTGTTCCGTTCAAGATTGTAGGTGGGCGAGGCCTGGTGCCCGGCAGAGGGAGTTGGGCACAAAGGATGGCATGTTTCCAGGGGTAAATAAAGTCAGCTGCGCAGGTGCCTGATGTCAGTTTGTAGGAGGCCTTTGGCCTTCCATGGGAAGCCAGGCTTCCTGCTTGTGGCAGTTTGCATCTGGAAGAAATCCTGTTCCGTTCTGGATTGTAGGTGGCCGGAGCTGGGTGCCTGGCTGAGGGAGTTGGACACAAAGGATGTCCTGTTTCCAGGGGTAAGTAAAGTCAGCTGCCCAGGTGCCTGATGTCAGTTTGTAGGAGGCCTTTGGCCCTCCAAGTGAAGCCACGTTTCCAGCTTGTGGCAGCTTGCATCTGGAAGAAATCCTGTTCCGTTCGAGATTGTAGGTGGCCGGAGCTGGGTGCCTGGGTGAGGGTATTGGACACAAAAAATGGGCAGTTTCCAGGGGTAAGTAAAGTCAGCTGCCCAGATGCCTTATGTCAGTTTGTAGGAGGCCTTTGGCCCTCCAAGAAAAGCCAGGCTTCCAGTTTGTGGCAGCTTGCATCTGGAAGAAATCATGTTCCGTTCGGGATTGTAGGTGGCCGAGGCCAGGTTCCCAGCAGAGGGAGTTGGGCACAAATGATGGCCTGTTTCATGAGGAAAGTAAAGTCAGCTGCCCAAGTGCCTGATGTCAGTTTGTAGGAGGCCTTTGGTCCTCCATGGGTAGCCACGCTTCCAGCAAGTGGCAGCTTGCATCGGGAAGAACTCCTGTTCCGTTCGGGATTGCAGGGGGCCAAGGCCTGGTGCCCGGCAGAGGGAGTTGAGCACAAAGGATGGCCGGTTTCCAGGGGTAAGTAAAGTCAGCTGCCCAGGTGCCTGATGTCAGTTTGTAGGAGGCCTTTGGCCCTCCAAGTGAAGCCACGTTTCCAGCTTGTGGCAGCTTGCATCTGGAAGATCTCCTGTTCCGTTCGGGATTGTAGGTGGTCGGAGCTGGGTGCCCGGCAGAGGGTGTTGGGCACAAAGGATGGGCTGTTTCCAGGGGTAAGTAAAGTCAGCTGCCCAGGTGCCTGATGTCAGTTTGTAGGAGGCCTTTGGCCCTCCAAGGGAAGCCAGGCTTCCAGTTTGTGGCAGCTTGCATCTGGAAGAAATCCTGTTCCGTTCGGGATTGTAGGTGGCCGAGGCCAGGTTCCCAGCAGAGGGAGGTAGGCACAAATGATGGCCTGTTTCATGAGGAAAGTAAAGTCAGCTGCCCAAGTGCCTGATGTCAGTTTGTAGGAGGCCTTTGGTCCTCCATGGGAAGCCAGGCTTCCAGCTAGTGGCAGCTTGCATCGGGAAGAAATCCTGTTCCGTTCAAGATTGTAGGTGGCCGCGGCCAGGTGCCCGGCAGAGGGAGTTGGGCACAAAGGATGGCCTGTTTCCAGGGGTAAGTAAAGTCAGCTGCCCACGTGCCTGATGTCAGTTTGTGGGAGGCCTTTGGCCCTCCAAGTGAAGCCACGTTTCCAGCTTGTGGCAGCTTGCATCTGGAAGAACTCGTGTTCCGTTCGGGATTGCAGGGGGCCAAGGCCTGGTGCCCGGCAGAGGGAGTTGAGCACAAATGATGGCCTGTTTCCAGGGGTAAGTAAAGTCAGCTCCCCAGGTGCCTGATGTCAGTTTGTAGGAGGCCTTTGGCCCTCCATGGGAAGCCAGGCTTCCAGTTTGTGGCAGCTTGAATCTGGAAGAAATCCTGTTTCGTTCGGGATTGTAGGTGGCCGAGGCCAGGTGCCCGGCAGACGGAGTTGGGCACAAATGATGGCCTGTTTCCAGGGGTAAGTAAAGTCAGCTGCCCAAGTGCCTGATGTCAGTTTGTAGGAGGCCTTTAGCTCTCCAAATGAAGCCACGTTTCCAGCTTGTGGCAGCTTGCATCTGGAAGAAATCCTGTTCCGTTCGGGATTGTAGGTGGTCGGAGCTGGGTGCCTGGCTGAGGGAGTTGAACACAAAGGATGGTATGTTTCCAGGGGTAAGTAAAGTCAGCTGCCCAGGTGCCTGATGTCAGTTTGTAGGAGGCCTTTGGCCCTCCAAGGGAAGCTTGTCTTCCAGTTTGTGGCAGCTTGCATCTGGAAGAAATCCTGTTCCGTTCGGGATTGTAGGTGGCCGAGGCCAGGTGCCCGGCAGAGGGAGTTGGGCACAAAGGATGTCCTGTTTCCAGGGGTAAGTAAAGTCAGCTGCCCAGGTGCCTGATGTCAGTTTGTAGGAGGCCTTTGGCCCTCCATGGGAAGCCAGGCTTCCTGCTTGTGGCAGCTTGCATCTGGAAGAAATCCTGTTTTGTTCGGGATTGTAGGAGTCCGGAGCTGGGTGCCCGGTAGAGGGAGTTGGGCACAAAGGATGGGCTGTTTCCAGGGGTAAGTAAAGTCAGCTGCCCAGGTGCCTGATGTCAGTTTGTAGGAGGCCTTTGGCCCTCCATGGGAAGTCAGGTTTCCTGCTTGTGGCAGCTTGCCTCTGGAAGAAATGCTGCTCCGTTCGGGATTGTAGGTGGCCGAGCCCAGTTGCCCGGCAGAGGGAGTTGGGCACAAAGGATGGGCTGTTTCCAGAAGTAAGTAAAGTCAGCTGCCCAGGTGCCTGATGTCAGTTTGTAGGAGGCCTTTGGCCCTCCATGGGAAGCCAGGCTTCCTGCTTGTGGCAGCTTGCCTCTGGAAGAAATGCTGTTCCGTTCGGGACTGTAGGTGGGCGAGGCCAGGTGCCCAACAGAGGGAGTTGGGCACAAAGGATGGCCTGTTTCCAGGGGTAAGTAAAGTCAGCTGCCCAGGTGCCTGATGTCAGTTTGTAGGAGGCTTTTGGCCCTCCATGGGAAGCCAGGCTTCCTGCTTGTGGCAGCTTGCATCTGGAAGAAATCGTGTTCCGTTCGGGATTGTAGGTGGCCGGAGCTGGGTGTCCGGATGAGGGAGTTGGACACAAAGGATAGGCTGTTTCCAGGGGTAAGTAAAGTCAGCTGCCCAGGTGCCTGATGTCAGTTTGTAGGAGGCCTTTGGCCCTCCAAGGGATGACAGGCTTCCAGTTTGTGGCAGCTTGCATCTGGAAGAAATCCTGTTCCGTTCGGGATTGTAGGTGGCCGAGGCCAGGTGCCCGGCAGAGGGAGTTGGGCACAAAGGATGTCCTGTTTCCAGGGGTAAGTAAAGTCAGCTGCCCAGGTGCCTGATGTCAGTTTGTAGGAGGCCTTTGGCCCTCCATGGGAAGCCAGGCTTCCTGCTTGTGGCAGTTTGCATCTGGAAGAAATCCTGTTCCGTTCAGGATTGTAGGTGGCCGGAGCTGGGTGCCTGGCTGAGGGAGTTGGACACAAAGGATGGCCTGTTTCCAGGGGTAAGTAAAGTCAGCTGCCCAGGTGCCTGATGTCAGTTTGTAGGAGGCCTTTGGCCCTCCAAGTGAAGCCACGTTTCCAGCTTGTGGCAGCTTGCATCTGGAAGAAATCCTGTTCCGTTCGGGATTGTAGGTGGCCGGAGCTGGGTGCCTGGCTGAGGGTGTTGGACACAAAAAATGGGCTGTTTCCAGGGGTAAGTAAAGTCAGCTGCCCAGATGCCTGATGTCAGTTTGTAGGAGGCCTTTGGCCCTTTAAGGAAGCCAGGCTTCCTGCTTGTGGCAGCTTGCATCTGGAAGAAATCCTGTTTTGTTCGGGATTGTAGGAGTCCGGAGCTGGGTGCCCGGCGGAGGGAGTTGGACACAAAGGATGGGCTGTTTCCAGGGGTTAGTAAAGTCAGCTGCCCAGGTGTCTGATGTCAGTTTGTAGGAGGCCTTTGGCCCTCCATGGGAAGCCAGGTTTCCTGCTTGTGGCAGCTTGCATCTCGAAGAACTCCTGTTCCGTTCGGGATTGTAGGGGGCCAAGGCCTGGTGCCCGGCAGAGGGAGTTGAGCACAAATGATGGCCGGTTTCCAGGGGTAAGTAAAGTCAGCTGCCCAGGTGCCTGATGTCAGTTTGTAGGAGGCCTTTGGCCCTCCAAGTGAAGCCACGTTTCCAGCTTGTGGCAGCTTGCATCTGGAAGATCTCCTGTTCCGTTCGGGATTGTAGGTGGCCAAAGCTGTGGGCCCGTCAGGGGAGTTGGGCACAAAGGATGGGCTGTTTCCAGGGGTAAGTAAAGTCAGCTGCCCAGGTGCCTGATGTCAGTTTGTAGGAGGCCTTTGGCCCTCCATGGGAAGCCAGGCTTCCTGCTTGTGGCAGCTTGCATCTGGAAGAAATCCTGTTTTGTTCGGGATTGTAGGAGTCCAGAGCTGGGTGCCCGGCGGAGGGAGTTGGACACAAAGGATGGGCTGTTTTCAGGGGTAAGTAAAGTCAGCTGCCCAGGTGCCTGATGTCAGTTTGTAGGAGGCCTTTGGCCCTCCATGGGAAGCCAGGTTTCCTGCTTGTGGCAGCTTGCATCTGGAAGAACTCCTGTTCCGTTCGGGATTGTAGGGGCCAAGGCCTGGTGCCCGGCAGAGGGAGTTGAGCACAAATGATGGCCGGTCTCCAGGGGTAAGTAAAGTCAGCTGCCCAGGTGCCTGATGTCAGTTTGTAGGAGGCCTTTGGTCCTCCATGGAAAGCCATGCTTCCATCTTGTGGCAGCATGCATCTGGAAGAAATCCTGTTCCGTTCGGGATTGTAGTTGGCCGAGGCCTGGTGCCCGGCAGAGGGTGTTGGGCACAAAGGATGTCCTGTTTCCAGGGGTAAGTAAAGTCAGCTGCCCAGGTGCCTGATGTCAGTTTGTAGGAGGCCTTTGGCCCTCCATGGGAAGCCAGGCTTCCTGCTTGTGGCAGCTTGCATCTGGAAGAAATCCTGTTCCGTTCAAGATTGTAGGTGGGCGAGTCCTGGTGCCCGGCAGAGGGAGTTGGGCACAAAGGATGGCCTGTTTCCAGGGGTAAATAAAGTCAGCTGCCCAGGTGCCTGATTTCAGTTTGTAGGAGGCCTTTGGCCCTCCAAGGGAAGCTAGTCTTCCTGTTTAAGGCAGCTTGCATCTGGAAGAAATACTGTTCCGTTCGGGATTGTAGGTGGCCGAGGCCTGGTGCCCGGCAGAGGGAGTTGGGCACAAAGGATGTCCTGTTTCCAGGGGTAAGTAAAGTCAGCTGCCCAAGTGCCTGATGTCAGTTTGTAGGAGGCCTTTGGCCCTCCAAGTGAAGCCACGTTTCCAGCTTGTGGCAGCTTGCATCGGGAAGAAATCCTGTTCCGTTCGGGATTGTAGGTGGCCGCGGCCAGGTGCCCGGCAGAGGGTGTTGGGCACAAAGGATGTCCTGTTTCCAGGGGTAAGTAAAGTCAGCTGCCCAGGTGCCTGATGTCAGTTTGTAGGAGGCCTTTGGCCCTCCATGGGAAGCCAGGCTTCCTGCTTGTGGCAGCTTGCATCTGGAAGAAATCCTGTTCCGTTCAAGATTGTAGGTGGGCGAGTCCTGGTGCCCAGCAGAAGGAGTTGGGCACAAAGGATGGCCTGTTTCCAGGTGTAAATAAAGTCAGCTGCCCAAGTGCCTGATGTCAGTTTGTAGGAGGCCTTTGGCCCTACAAGTGAAGCCACGTTTCCAGCTTGTGGCAGCTTGCATCTGGAAGAAATCCTGTTCCGTTCGGGATTGTAGGTGGCCGAGGCCAGGTTCCCAGCAGAGGGAGGTAGGCACAAATGATGGCCTGTTTCATGAGGAAAGTAAAGTCAGCTGCCCAAGTGCCTGATGTCAGTTTGTAGGAGGCCTTTGGTCCTCCATGGGAAGCCAGGCTTCCAGCTAGTGGCAGCTTGCATCGGGAAGAAATCCTGTTCCGTTCGGGATTGTAGGTGGCCGCGGCCAGGTGCCCGGCAGAGGGAGTTGGGCACAAAGGATGTCCTGTTTCCAGGGGTAAGTAAAGTCTGCTGCCCACGTGCCTGATGTCAGTTTGTAGGAGGCCTTTGGCCCTCCAAGGGAAGCCAGGCTTCAAGTTTGTGGCAGCTTGTATCTGGAAGAAATCCTGTTCCGTTCGGGATTGTAGGTGGCCGAGGCCAGGTGCCCGGCAGAGGGAGTTGGGCACAAATGATGGCCTGTTTCATGAGGCAAGTAAAGTCAGCTGCCCAGGTGCCTGATGTCAGTATGTAGGAGGCCTTTGGCCCTCCATGGGAAGCCAGGCTTCCTGCTTGTGGCAGCTTGCATCTGGAAGAAATCCTGTTCCGTTCAAGATTGTAGGTGGGCGAGGCCTGGTGCCCGGCAGAGGGAGTTGGGCACAAAGGATGGCCTGTTTCCAGGGGTAAATAAAGTCAGCTGCGCAGGTGCCTGATGTCAGTTTGTAGGAGGCCTTTGGCCCTCCATGGGAAGCCAGGCTTCCTGCTTGTGGCAGCTTGCCTCTGGAAGAAATGCTGCTCCGTTCGGGATTGTAGGTGGCCGAGCCCAGTTGCCCGGCAGAGGGAGTTGGGCACAAAGGATGGGCTGTTTCCAGAAGTAAGTAAAGTCAGCTGCCCAGGTGCCTGATGTCAGTTTGTAGGAGGCTTTTGGCCCTCCATGGGAAGCCAGGCTTCCTGCTTGTGGCAGCTTGCATCTGGAAGAAATCGTGTTCCGTTCGGGATTGTAGGTGGCCGGAGCTGGGTGTCCGGATGAGGGAGTTGGACACAAAGGATAGGCTGTTTCCAGGGGTAAGTAAAGTCAGCTGCCCAGGTGCCTGATGTCAGTTTGTAGGAGGCCTTTGGCCCTCCAAGGGAAGCTAGTCTTCCAGTTTGTGGCAGCTTGCATCTGGAAGAAATCCTGTTCCGTTCGGGATTGTAGGTGGCCGAGGCCAGGTGCCTGGCAGAGGGAGTTGGGCACAAAGGATGTCCTGTTTCCAGGGGTAAGTAAAGTCAGCTGCCCAGGTGCCTGATGTCAGTTTGTAGGAGGCCTTTGGCCCTCCATGGGAAGCCAGGCTTCCTGCTTGTGGCAGTTTGCATCTGGAAGAAATCCTGTTCCGTTCAGGATTGTAGGTGGCCGGAGCTGGGTGCCTGGCTGAGGGAGTTGGACACAAAGGATGTCCTGTTTCCAGGGGTAAGTAAAGTCAGCTGCCCAGGTGCCTGATGTCAGTTTGTAGGAGGCCTTTGGCTCTCCAAGTGAAGCCACGTTTCCAGCTTGTGGCAGCTTGCATCTGGAAGATCTCCTGTTCCGTTCGGGATTGTAGGTGGCCAAAGCTGTGGGCCCGACAGGGGAGTTGGGCACAAAGGATGGGCTGTTTCCAGGGGTAAGTAAAGTCAGCTGCCCCGGTGCCTGATGTCAGTTTGTAGGAGGCCTTTGGCCTTCCATGGGAAGCCAGGCTTCCTGCTTGTGGCAGCTTGCATCTGGAAGAAATCCTGTTTTGTTTGGGATTGTAGGAGTCCGGAGCTGGGTGCCCGGGGGAGGGAGTTGGACACAAAGGATGGGCTGTTTCCAGGGGTAAGTAAAGTCAGCTGCCCAGGTGCCTGATGTCAGTTTGTAGGAGGTTTTTGGCCCTCCATGGGAAGCCAGGCTTCCTGCTTGTGGCAGCTTGCATCTGGAAGAACTCCTGTTCCGTTCAAGATTGTAGGTGGGCGAGTCCTGGTGCCCGGCAGAAGGAGTTGGGCACAAAGGATGGCCTGTTTCCAGGGGTAAATAAAGTCAGCTGCCCAGGTGCCTGATGTCAGTTTGTAGGAGGCCTTTGGCCCTCTAAGGGAAGCTAGTCTTCCTGTTTAAGGCAGCTTGCATCTGGAAGAAATCCTGTTTCGTTCGGGATTGTAGGAGGCCGAGGCCAGGTGCCCAGCAGAGGGAGTTGGGCACAAATGATGGCCTGTTTCATGAGGAAAGTAAAGTCAGCTCCCCAGGTGCCTGATGTCAGTTTGTAGGAGGCCTTTGGCCCTCCATGGGAAGCCAGGCTTCCTGCTTGTGGCAGCTTGCATCTGGAAGAAATCCTGTTCCGTTCAAGATTGTAGGTGGGCGAGTCCTGGTGCCCGGCAGAAGGAGTTGGGCACAAAGGATGGCCTGTTTCCAGGTGTAAATAAAGTCAGCTGCCCAAGTGCCTGATGTCAGTTTGTAGGAGGCCTTTGGCCCTACAAGTGAAGCCACGTTTCCAGCTTGTGGCAGCTTGCATCTGGAAGAAATCCTGTTCCGTTCGGGATTGTAGGTGGCCGAGGCCAGGTTCCCAGCAGAGGGAGGTAGGCACAAATGATGGCCTGTTTCATGAGGAAAGTAAAGTCAGCTGCCCAAGTGCCTGATGTCAGTTTGTAGGAGGCCTTTGGTCCTCCATGGGAAGCCAGGCTTCCAGCTATTGGCAGCTTGCATCGGGAAGAAATCCTGTTCCGTTCGGGATTGTAGGTGGCCGCGGCCAGGTGCCCGGCAGAGGGTGTTGGGCACAAAGGATGTCCTGTTTCCAGGGGTAAGTAAAGTCAGCTGCCCAGGTGCCTGATGTCAGTTTGTAGGAGGCCTTTGGCCCTCCATGGGAAGCCAGGCTTCCTGCTTGTGGCAGCTTGCATCTGGAAGAAATCCTGTTCCGTTCAAGATTGTAGGTGGGCGAGTCCTGGTGCCCGGCAGAAGGAGTTGGGCACAAAGGATGGCCTGTTTCCAGGTGTAAATAAAGTCAGCTGCCCAAGTGCCTGATGTCAGTTTGTAGGAGGCCTTTGGCCCTACAAGTGAAGCCACGTTTCCAGCTTGTGGCAGCTTGCATCTGGAAGAAATCCTGTTCCGTTCGGGATTGTAGGTGGCCGAGGCCAGGTTCCCAGCAGAGGGAGGTAGGCACAAATGATGGCCTGTTTCATGAGGAAAGTAAAGTCAGCTGCCCAAGTGCCTGATGTCAGTTTGTAGGAGGCCTTTGGTCCTCCATGGGAAGCCAGGCTTCCAGCTAGTGGCAGCTTGCATCGGGAAGAACTCCTGTTCCGTTCGGGATTGTAGGTGGCCGCGGCCAGGTGCCCGGCAGAGGGAGTTGGGCACAAAGGATGTCCTGTTTCATGAGGAAAGTAAAGTCAGCTGCCCAGGTGCCTGATGTCAGTATGTAGGAGGCCTTTGGCCCTCCATGGGAAGCCAGGCTTCCTGCTTGTGGCAGCTTGCATCTGGAAGAAATCCTGTTCCGTTCAAGATTGTAGGTGGGCGAGGCCTGGTGCCCGGCAGAGGGAGTTGGGCACAAAGGATGGCCTGTTTCCAGGGGTAAATAAAGTCAGCTGCCCAGGTGCCTGATGTCAGTTTGTAGGAGGCCTTTGGCACTCCAATGGAAGCTAGTCTTCCTGTTTAAGGCAGCTTGCATCTGGAAGAAATCCTGTTCCGTTCGGGATTGTAGGTGGCCGGAGCAGGGTGCCCGGCTGAGGGAGTTGGGCACAAAGGATGTCCTGTTTCCAGGGGTAAGTAAAGTCAGCTGCCCAAGTGCCTGATGTCAGTTTGTAGGAGGCCTTTGGCCCTCCAAGTGAAGCCACGTTTCCAGCTTGTGGCAGCTTGCATCTGGAAGAAATGCTGTTCCGTTCGGGATTGTAGGTGGTCGGAGCTGGGTGCCTGGCTGAGGGAGTTGAACACAAAGGATGGGCTGTTTCCAGGGGTAAGTAAAGTCAGCTGCCCAGGTGCCTGATGTCAGTTTGTAGGAGGCCTTTGGCCCTCCAAGCGAAGCTAGTCTTTATGTTCAAGGCAGCTTGCATCTGGAAGAAATTCTGTTCCGTTCGGGATTGTAGGTGGCCGAGGCCAGGTTCCCAGCAGAGGGAGTTGGGCACAAATGATGGCCTGTTTCATGAAGAAAGTAAAGTCAGCTGCCCAAGTGCCTGATATCAGTTTGTAGGAGGCCTTTGGTCCTCCATGGGAAGCCAGGCTTCCAGCTAGTGGCTGCTTGCATCGGGAAGAAATCCTGTTCCGTTCGGGATTCTAGGTGGCCAAAGCTGTGGGCCCGTCAGGGGAGTTGGGCACAAAGGATGGGCTGTTTCCAGGGGTAAGTAAAGTCAGCTGCCCAGGTGCCTGATGTCAGTTTATAGGAGGCCTTTGGTCCTCCATGAAAAGCCAGGCTTCCATTTTGTGGCAGCTTGCATCTGGAAAAAATCCTGTTCCGTTCGGGATTGTAGGTGGCCGCGGCCAGGTGCCCGGCAGAGGGAGTTGGGCACAAAGGATGTCCTGTTTCCAGGGGTAAGTAAAGTCTGCTGCCCACGTGCCTGATGTCAGTTTGTAGGAGTCCTTTGTCCCTCCAAGGGAAGCCAGGCTTCAAGTTTGTGGCAGCTTGTATCTGGAAGAAATCCTGTTCCGTTCGGGATTGTAGGTGGCCGAGGCCAGGTGCCCGGCAGAGGGAGTTGGGCACAAATGATGGCCTGTTTCATGAGGAAAGTAAAGTCATCTGCCCAGGTGCCTGATGTCAGTTTGTAGGAGGCCTTTGGCCCTCCATGGGAAGCCAGGCTTCCTGCTTGTGGCAGCTTGCATCTGGAAGAAATCCTGTTCCGTTCAAGATTGTAGGTGGGCGAGGCCTGGTGCCCGGCAGAGGGAGTTGGGCACAAAGGATGTCCTGTTTCCAGGGGTAAGTAAAGTCAGCTGCCCAGGTGCCTGATGTCAGTTTGTAGGAGGCCTTTGGCCCTCCAAATGAAGCCACGTTTCCAGCTTGTGGCAGCTTGCATCTGGAAGAAATCCTGTTCCGTTCGGGATTGTAGGTGGTCGGAGCTGGGTGCCTGGCTGAGGGAGTTGAACACAAAGGATGGGCTGTTTCCAGGGGTAAGTAAATTCAGCTCCCCAGGTGCCTGATGTCAGTTTGTAGGAGGCCTTTGGCCCTCCAAGGGAAGCCAGGCTTCCAGTTTGTGGCAGCTTGCATCTGGAAGAAATCCTGTTCCGTTCGGGATTGTAGGTGGCCGAGGCCAGGTTCCCAGCAGAGGGAGGTAGGCACAAATGATGGCCTGTTTCATGAGGAAAGTAAAGTCAGCTGCCCAAGTGCCTGATGTCAGTTTGTAGGAGGCCTTTGGTCCTCCATGGGAAGCCAGGCTTCCAGCTAGTGGCAGCTTGCATCGGGAAGAAATCCTGTTCCGTTCGGGATTGTAGGTGGCCGCGGCCAGGTGCCCGGCAGAGGGAGTTGGGCACAAAGGATGGCCTGTTTCCAGGGGTAAGTAAAGTCAGCTGCCCACGTGCCTGATGTCAGTTTGTAGGAGGCCTTTGGCCCTCCAAGTGAAGCCACGTTTCCAGCTTGTGGCAGCTTGCATCTGGAAGAACTCGTGTTCCGTTCGGGATTGTAGGTGGACCAAGGCCTGGTGCCCGGCAGAGGGAGTTGAGCACAAATGATGGCCTGTTTCCAGGGGTAAATAAAGTCAGCTGCCCGGGTGCCTGATGTCAGTTTGTAGGAGGCCTTTGGCCCTCCATGGGAAGCCAGGCTTCCAGTTTGTGGCAGCTTGAATCTGGAAGAAATCCTGTTTCGTTCGGGATTGTAGGTGGCCGAGGCCAGGTGCCCGGCAGACGGAGTTGGGCACAAATGATGGCCTGTTTCCAGGGGTAAGTAAAGTCAGCTGCCCAAGTGCCTGATGTCAGTTTGTAGGAGGCCTTTGGCTCTCCAAATGAAGCCACGTTTCCAGCTTGTGGCAGCTTGCATCTGGAAGAAATCCTGTTCCGTTCGGGATTGTAGGTGGTCGGAGCTGGGTGCCTGGCTGAGGGAGTTGAACACAAAGGATGGGCTGTTTCCAGGGATAAGTAAAGTCAGCTGCCCAGGTGCCTGATGTCAGTTTGTAGGAGGCCTTTGGCCCTCCAAGGGAAGCCAGGCTTCCAGTTTGTGGCAGCTTGCATCTGGAAGAAATCCTGTTCCGTTCGGGATTGTAGGTGGCCGAGGCCAGGTTCCCAGTAGAGGGAGGTAGGCACAAATGATGGCCTATTTCATGAGGAAAGTAAAGTCAGCTGCCCAAGTGCCTGATGTCAGTTTGTAGGAGGCCTTTGGTACTCCATGGGAAGCCAGGCTTCCAGCTAGTGGCAGCTTGCATCGGGAAGAAATCCTGTTCCGTTCGGGATTGTAGGTGGCCGCGGCCAGGTGCCCGGCAGAGGGAGTTGGGCACAAAGGATGGCCTGTTTCCAGGGGTAAGTAAAGTCAGCTGCCCACGTGCCTGATGTCAGTTTGTAGGAGGCCTTTGGCCCTCCAAGTGAAGCCACGTTTCCAGCTTCTGGCAGCTTGCATCTGGAAGAACTCGTGTTCCGTTCGGGATTGCAGGGGGCCAAGGCCTGGTGCCCGGCAGAGGGAGTTGAGCAAAAATGATGGCCTGTTTCCAGGGGTAAGTGAAGTCAGCTCCCCAGGTGCCTGATGTCAGTTTGTAGGAGGCCTTTGGCCCTCCATGGGAAGCCAGGCTTCCAGTTTGTGGCAGCTTGAATCTGGAAGAAATCCTGTTTCGTTCGGGATTGTAGGTGGCCGAGGCCAGGTGCCCAGCAGAAGGAGTTAGGAACAAATGATGGCCTGTTTCATGAGGAAAGTAAAGTCAGCTGCCCAGGTGACTGATGTCAGTTTGTAGGAGGCCTTTGGTTCTCCATGGGAAGCCAGGCTTCCAGCTAGTGGCAGCTTGCATCGGGAAGAAATCCTGTTCCGTTCGGGATTGTAGGTGGCCGCGGCCAGGTGCCCGGCAGAGGGAGTTGGGCACAAAGGATGTCCTGTTTCCAGGGGTAAGTAAAGTCTGCTGCCCACGTGCCTGATGTCAGTTTGTAGGAGTCCTTTGTCCCTCCAAGGGAAGCCAGGCTTCAAGTTTGTGGCAGCTTGTATCTGGAAGAAATCCTGTTCCGTTCGGGATTGTAGGTGGCCGAGGCCAGGTGCCCGGCAGAGGGAGTTGGGCACAAATGATGGCCTGTTTCATGAGGAAAGTAAAGTCATCTGCCCAGGTGCCTGATGTCAGTTTGTAGGAGGCCTTTGGCCCTCCATGGGAAGCCAGGCTTCCTGCTTGTGGCAGCTTGCATCTGGAAGAAATCCTGTTCCGTTCAAGATTGTAGGTGGGCGAGGCCTGGTGCCCGGCAGAGGGAGTTGGGCACAAAGGATGGCCTGTTTCCAGGGGTAAATAAAGTCAGCTGCCCAGGTGCCTGATGTCAGTTTGTAGGAGGCCTTTGGCACTCCAATGGAAGCTAGTCTTCCTGTTTAAGGCAGCTTGCATCTGGAAGAAATCC
>NW_027094732.1:0-59578 GCF_029207755.1 Chamaea fasciata
GGTAAGTAAAGTCAGCTGCCCAGGTGCCTGATGTCAGTTTGTAGGAGGCCTTTGGCCCTCCAAGGGAAGCTTGTCTTCCAGTTTGTGGCAGCTTGCATCTGGAAGAAATCCTGTTCCGTTCGGGATTGTACGTGGGCGAGGCCTGGTGCCCGGCAGAGGGAGTTGGGCACAAAGGATGGGCTGTTTCCAGGGGTAAGTAAAGTCAGCTGCCCAGGTGCCTGATGTCAGTTTGTAGGAGGCCTTTGGCCCTCCAAGGGAAGCTTGTCTTCCAGTTTGTGGCAGCTTGCATCTGGAAGAAATCCTGTTCCGTTTGGGATTGTAGGTGGCCGAGGCCAGGTGCCCGGCAGAGGGAGTTGGGCACAAAGGATGGGCTGTTTCCAGGGGTAAGTAAACTCAGATGCCCAGGTGCCTGATGTCAGTTTGTAGGAGGCCTTTGGCCCTCCATGGGAAGCCAGGTTTCCTGCTTCTGGCAGCTTGCATCTGGAAGAAATCCTGTTCCGTTCGGGATTGTAGGTGGCCGAGGCCAGGTGCCCGGCAGAGGGAGTTGGGCACAAATGATGGCTGGTTCCAGGGGTAAGTAAGGTCAGCTGCCCAGGTGCCTGATGTCAGTTTGTAGGAGGCCTTTGGCCCTCCATTGGAAACCAGTCTTCCAGCTTGTGGCAGCTTGCATCGGGAAGAAATCCTGTTCCGTTCGGGATTGTAGGTGGCCGAGGCCAGGTGCCCGGCAGAGGGAGTTGGGCTCAAAGGATGTCCTGTTTAGAGGGGTAAGTAAAGTCAGCTGCCCAGGTGCCTGATGTCAGTTTGTAGGAGGCCTTTGGCCCTCCATGGGAAGCCAGGCTTCCTGCTTGTGGCAGCTTGCATCTGGAAGAAATCCTGTTCCGTTCAGGATTGTAGGTGGCCGAGGCCTGGTGCCCGGCAGAGGGAGTTGGGCACAAAGGATGGGCTGTTTCCAGGAGTAAGTAAAGTCAGCTGCCCAGGTGCCTGATGTCAGTTTGTAGGAGGCCTTTGATCCTCCATTGGAAACCAGTCTTCCAGCTTGTGGCAGCTTGCATCGGGAAGAAATCCTGTTCCGTTCGGGATTGTAGGTGGCCGAGGCCCGGTGCCCGGCAGAGGGAGTTGGGCACAAAGGATGTCCTGTTTAGAGGGGTAAGTAAAGTCAGCTGCCCAGGTGCCTGATGTCAGTTTGTAGGAGGCCTTTGGCCCTCCAAGGGAAGCCAGGCTTCCAGTTTGTGGCAGCTTGCATCTGGAAGAAATCCTGTTCCGTTCGGGATTGTAGGTGGGCGAGGGCCTGGTGCCCGGCAGAGGGAGTTGGGCACAAAGGATGGGCTGTTTCCAGGGGTAAGTAAAGTCAGCTGCCCAGGTGCCTGATGTCAGTTTGTAGGAGGCCTTTGGCCCTCCAAGGGAAGCTTGTCTTCCAGTTTGTGGCAGCTTGCATCTGGAAGAAATCCTGTTCCGTTCGGGATTGTAGGTGGGCAAGGCCTGGTGCTTGGCAGAGGGAGTTGGGCACAAAGGATGGGCTGTTTCCAGGGGTAAGTTAAGTCAGCTGCCCAAATGCCTGATGTCAGTTTATAGGAGGCCTTTGGCCCTCCAAGGGAAGCTAGTCTTCCTGTTAAAGGCAGCTTGCATCTGGAAGAAATCCTGTTCCGTTCGGGATTGTAGGTGGCCGAGGCCAGGTGCCCGGCAGAGGGAGTTGTGCACAAAGGATGTCCTGTTTCCAGGGGTAAGTAAAGTCAGCTGCCCAGGTGCCTGATGTCAGTTTGTAGGAGGCCTTTGGCCCTCCATGGGAAGCCAGGCTTCCTGCTTGTGGCAGCTTGCATCTGGAAGAAATCCTGTTTCGTTCGGGATTGTAGGTGGCCGGAGCTAGGTGCCCGGCTGGGGGAATTGGGAAGAAAGGATGACCTGTTTCCAGGGGTAAGCAAAGTCAGCTGCCCAGGTGCCTGATGTCAGTTTGTAGGTGACCTTTGGCCCTCCAACGGAAGCAAGTCTTCCAGTTTGTGGCAGCTTGCATCTGGAAGAAATCCTGTTCCGTTCGGGATTATAGGTGGCCGAGGCCAGGTGCCCGGCAGAGGGAGTTGGGCACAAATGATGGCCTGTTTCATTAGGAAAGTAAAGTCAGCTGCCCAGGTGCCTGATGTCAGTTTGTAGGAGGCCTTTGGCCCTCCAAGTGAAGCCACGTTTCCAGCTTGTGGCAGCTTGCATCTGGAAGAACTCCGGTTCCGTTCGGGATTGTAGGTGGCCAAAGCTGTGGGCCCGGCAGAGGGAGTTGGGCACAAAGGATGGCCTGTTTCCTGGGGTAAGTAAAGTCAGCTGCCCAGGTGCCTGATGTCAGTTTATAGGAGGCCTTTGGCCCTCCAAGGGAAGCTAGTCTTCCTGTTAAAGGCAGCTTGCATCTGGAAGAAATCCTGTTCCGTTCGGGATTGTAGGTGGCCGAGGCCAGGTGCCCGGCAGAGGGAGTTGTGCACAAAGGATGTCCTGTTTCCAGGGGTAAGTAAAGTCAGCTGCCCAGGTGCCTGATGTCAGTTTGTAGGAGGCCTTTGGCCCTCCATGGGAAGCCAGGCTTCCTGCTTGTGGCAGCTTGCATCTGGAAGAAATCCTGTTTCGTTCGGGATTGTAGGTGGCCGGAGCTAGGTGCCCGGCTGGGGGAATTGGGAACAAAGGATGACCTGTTTCCAGGGGTAAGCAAAGTCAGCTGCCCAGGTGCCTGATGTCAGTTTGTAGGTGACCTTTGGCCCTCCAACGGAAGCAAGTCTTCCAGTTTGTGGCAGCTTGCATCTGGAAGAAATCCTGTTCCGTTCGGGATTATAGGTGGCCGAGGCCAGGTGCCCGGCAGAGGGAGTTGGGCACAAATGATGGCCTGTTTCATTAGGAAAGTAAAGTCAGCTGCCCAGGTGCCTGATGTCAGTTTGTAGGAGGCCTTTGGCCCTCCAAGTGAAGCCACATTTCCAGCTTGTGGCAGCTTGCATCTGGAAGAACTCCTGTTTTGTTCGGGATTGTAGGTGGCCAAAGCTGTGGGCCCGGCAGAGGGAGTTGGGCACAAAGGATGGCCTGTTTCCTGGGGTAAGTAAAGTCAGCTGCCCAGGTGCCTGATGACAGTTTGTAGGAGGCCTTTGTCCCTCCAAGGGAAGCTTGTCTTCCAGTTTGTGGCGGCTTGCATCTGGAAGAAATCCTGTTCCGTTCGGGATTGTAGGTGGACGAGGCCTGGTGCCCGGCAGAGGGAGTTGGGCACAAAGGATGGGCTGTTTCCAGGGGTAAGTAAAGTCAGCTGCCCAGGTGCCTGATGTCAGTTTGTAGGAGGCCTTTGGCCCTCCAAGGGAAGCTAGTCTTCCTGTTCAAGGCAGCTTGCATCTGGAAGAAATCCTGTTCCGTTCGGGATTGTAGGTGGCCGAGGCTTGGTGCCTGGCAGAGGGAGTTGGGCACAAATGATGGCCTGTTTCTTTAGGAAAGTAAAGTCAGCTGCCCAGGTGCCTGATGTCAGTTTGTAGGAGGCCTTTGGCCCTCCAAGTGAAGCCACATTTCCAGCTTGTGGCAGCTTGCATCTGGAAGAACTCCTGTTCCTTTCGGGATTGTAGGTCGCCAAAGCTGTGGGCCCAGCAGAGGGAGTTGGGTGTGGAGAGTGTGATTGATAACTGGCTAGCTGCAAAAGGTCACGTAGACATGAGAGAGCTTTGCTGAGCACACAGGCACTCTCATGAAAACCAGCATGGCAGTAAGCTTCGTATGTCCTTGAGCACAGCTGGGATACGATAACAAGACCTTGTAGCTGAAAGATATGAGGGAGAAGCACGGTAAAACTAAAACTTACTCAAACTATGTAATCACAAAGAAATGTAGAAAGAGGCGTAGCTGACTTTTAGTCTGAGCACCAATCCTGAGCTTAACTTTTGCAATATGTATGAGCTGATTATAGAAGATATAAATGTGTGTATGCTACCTGAAATAAACGAGATTTGCTGACCATGATAGCATGAGGCTCTTCTCCTGCGGCTCCGGTTAACCCAACATTTGGCGCCCGAACAGGCTTCTCCCCTACCCTCTCTAGAGCTGCATTGGGGTCGGGTCCTTTGGACGGCGGATTTACGCCCGGGGTGGTCACATCGGTGCGCCCTGCCGCTACGCGCTGCCGACGCCTGGGGGTTTGCAACGGTACCGGTGAGTATGGAAAGGCAAGCAGCGTATGATCTCTTTACTGCTTTTCTTAGAAAGCGGGGATTTAAGGGGCTTGACTTAGATAAGGAGCTCCCCCCTCTTTTGAGCCATGCTACATCTTATGGCTCTTTTGCTAACCCCCATACTGTTCATGAATTAGCCGAATGGCGCAGGTATGGGGATAAGCTTTGGGAATTAGTGTTAGATGATGATAAGCCAGCGAAAAAGATGAGCAAGTTGTGGAGAACTGTGCATAATGAATTGCTTATGTGTCAGGCGGAGAAGAAAGCTGTCGATAATGCTCGTGAAATGCACACTAGGAATAGGGCTTATGGGGATGACCCTTCCGCTCCAAACCCTCCGGTCTTTGCAACCGTTGACCTCCCGTCATCTGACTCTGTAGAGCCGGCCAGTACACCCACCGTTCAGCCCTCGCCACAGCCCTCTGCTCCACTAATGCCTTCACCCCCTACCCCCATGAATGCAGAGGCTAGGAATGCCCCTCCCTGTCCTGTTGCCACGGAGCCGTTCCCCGGAGCCTTATCGGACCTCGCGGAGGCTATGGCACGAGAAAGACGGGAGGTATGGGCGGCACTGGCAAATCAGGGCTGGCGGGAGGGAGATACGGATCTGGCCGCGGCAGCTCAGGAGCAGATGTCGTCCCCCCTCGCCCTCCCAGTTATCTTTCACAATAACCCGCAGGGAGGGCAACGGGCGGAGGTTACTAATTTAGACTGGAAACTTTTGTCACAACTACGATCTACCGTAGCGAGCTATGGGGTCACAAGCGAACCCGCTAAACAAATGTTAGAATTCCTTTTTAATACGAATCTCCTGTTGCCCGCAGATGTTAGAGGTCTTTCTTGTTTAATTTATACCCCACATCAAAGGTTACTGTTTGAAGCCCGATGGAGGGAAGAGGCGGCTGCAAGTGCCGCGCTCCCTCGTCCCCAAGGAGACCCCTTACTCGGCATTACCGTTGACGAGCTTATGGGTCAAGGACCGCTTCATAGAGTAGAGGCTCAAGCTACCCTAGGTCCTGATAAATTGAGAGAGGCCATGACGGTAGCTAAAAGAGCTATGGAGAAAATTAGAGCTCCAGGAGGTATTCCTCTTTATATGGGGATAAAACAGGGGAGGGAGGAGCCTCTTGGCCCCTTTGTGGACAAAATCATTGATGCTTTAAGTAAAGCAGGCATTGCTGAGCACATGCAAGATGCCCTAGTTAAACAATGTATCTTGCAGAATGGGAATGCTAACACTCATTCCCTCATAGCTTCAGCCCCTGGGAATTGGAATGTTCAAGATTTGTTAGATAAAGCGGCAGCCATGCCTTCCGGCACTCAGGTATTTGTGATAGAAGCGCTGCAAAAGATAGGTGAGGGGTTACAACAGCAGGCTCAGGCTTTTAGAGAACAAGCAGTATCAGCTCAGACTCAGGTTTTAGCTGCCCTCGCACCCCTCCAAGCGGCGACAGCGCGTCAAAGCCCCAATACCGGTGGGAGGATGAAGTGTTTCCGCTGCGGAAAGCCGGGACACATCCGCCGCGAATGTGGTGCCACGGGCGTATGGTGCGGCAAGTGCCGATCCAATACCCACAACAGCATCGCTTGCCGATCTGGATCGGGAAACTCCAAGACCAGCGCGAAACTGGGCCGCGCCGGGACACAAATAGTTCCAGCCACACCATCGATGGGCAACTCTTGCCAGCAACCTCCGGCAGCCTCGGATTGGACCTGGCAGCAGCAGTAAATGTTACCCTATATAACAGCAGTCCACATGTGATTTCTACCGGAATTTTTGGACCTATTCTCATTAATGGACAACCCACAGGAGGACTCATTTTAGGTCGATCGTCTGGGTCTGTTTTGGGCCTACTGGTAGAACCTGGAGTTATCGACGCTGATGCTGAAGGAGAGATTTTTGTTATAGCTCATACACCTTTCCCGCCGGTGAACATTCCAAAAGGCCAATGGATCGCCCAGTTCATACCTCTACCGCAATTAACTATGAGCATACCACCACGATCTGATGAGCCGCGCGGAACAAAATGCCTTGGCTCCTCAGGAGGTATCACTCTTCCTGTCATAGACTTATCTACAAGGCCCAAAAGGATCTGCTGTTTATGTTACCAAGGACAAACGATCATTTTGCATAAGGCATTGTTGGACACAGGGGCGGATACATGTATTATTGATACGGCCAAATACCCAAAGACGTGGCCGCTTTTACCGGCTAATACCACAGTTTCTGGCATTGGTGGCATTAAGCTTGCACAACGATCTCCCATTCTTGCTGTAGAGATCGACGGTAAACAAGCTAAAGCAGTGTTTTCGCTGACACCCCTGCCATCGGAGGTCGATTGCATCCTGGGAAGGGATGTTTTGACACAATTGGGATACGTACTTACCGATCGCCCTTTATTGTGATGGCCATTGCTTGGACATTCCCTCTACCATTGACCTGGACCTCTGATGACCCCGTGGTAGTTAAGCAGTGGCCGTTAAAAAGGGAAAATCTTGAGCAGGCACACTGCCTAGTTGCAGAACAACTACAGCTTAAACACCTTCGCCCATCAACTAGCCCATGGAATACGCCTATTTTTGTTATAAAGAAAAAATCAGGAAGTTATTGTCTGCTACAGGACTTGCGAGCAGTCAATCAGCAGATGGAGCCAATGGGAGCTCTACAACCAGGGCTCCCTAATCCAGCTATGCTACCACAGGATTGGCCTATTCTTGTTATAGATTTGAAGGATTGCTTTTTTACGATACCCCTACATCCAAAGGATACTAAGAGGTTTGCATTTACCTTGCCTTCCCTTAATAGGGGTGAACCTGATAAGCGCTTTGAATGGACAGTTTTGCCACAAGAAATGAGGAACTCGCCGACCTTGTGTCAGCTATATGTTGACACGGCCCTGCAACCTGTTAGACAAGCGATGACTGATACAATTATTTACCATTACATGGATGATATTTTGTTTGCCCAAAGCTCGCCTTTTACAGTCATACAGGTACAATCCATCATTGCCATGTTGAGAAATTATGGCCTTATGGTTTCTGATGAAAAAATTCAAACCCATGCACCATGGAAGTATTTGGGATGGACAATTACACAGAGACAAATACGCCCGCAAAAACTTATCATCCAGGCTCCACCGTCCACTTTGCATGAAGCACAAAAACTATTGGGAGACCTCCAATGGCTCAAGCCTGTAGTTGGCATTCCTAACACCCTTCTAGAAGCGTTGCGCCCCCTCTTAAAAGGCACGGACCCCTGTGCTCCGGTTGTACTTTCTGCAGATCAAATCAGTGCACTTCAAAGTATTTTGTGGTGTGTTGCCAATGGCTTTGTCACCAGATACGATCCATCCCTTTCTGTTTCACTGACTATTTGGAATAACAAAGATCACCTTCTAGAAGCCATTACGCAGAAAAAGAAAACGGGGGAGAGGCCAGGAAATATGGAGGACTTGGGGGTCCTGGAATGGATTAGCCCTCCCTTACAACAAAGAAAAACAATTACACAAAAAATTGAAAAACTTGCCTTGCTAATTATGAAAGGCCGATTACGCACAATAGAGCTAAGTGGCAAGGAACCTAGTGTGATACATCTACCTATGGAAAAAGCGTCCCTGGACTGGTTTCTGCTTAACTCCGCAGAATTGGCAGAGGCATTACTACAAGCACCGAGTTTTGTTACAACAGGCCCTCTTAAACCGAAATTATTGCACTGGCTAGGAGAATGGCAATTAATTACTAAACCTTTGAGAGAAGACCAACCTATTCCACACGCAATTACAGTTTTGACTGATGCAGGAAAGCGCTCCCGCCGAGCAGCAGCTACTTGGAACAAGGCAGGCCAGTGGCATCATCATGTGATTCCAGCAAGCCCACAGGACAATCTCCAGACGTTAGAACTATTGGCAGTTATATGGGCTTTTCAAACCTTCCGAGAACCTGTTAATGTAGTTTCTGACTCACTTTATGTAGTGAGAGTTGTCTCCAGAATTGAAGACGCAAGTCTCAAAGAAGTTAACAACCCCCGACTGAGTGAACTTTTCATGCAACTTCAGCGCACATTACAGGCTGGTTAAAACATTTGATACAAGTAGTGCTTGTGATTTTGCTTGTAATTGTTGTTTTGCTTTTAGTTTTGCCTTGTGTGTTGCAATGTTTGCAGCGTATGGTATTGTCAATGTTTGATAATTTTAAGATGACAATGATAGCAGTAAAAGAAAACGGGGGAAATGTGGAGAGTGTGATTGATAACTGGCTAGCTGCAAAAGGTCACGTAGACATGAGAGAGCTTTGCTGAGCACACAGGCACTCTCATGAAAACCAGCAAGGCAGTAAGCTTCGTATGTCCTTGAGCACAGCTGGGATACGATAACAAGACCTTGTAGCTGAAAGATATGAGGGAGAAGCACGGTAAAACTAAAACTTACTCAAACTATGAAACCACAAAGAAATGAAGAAAGAGGCGTAGCTGACTTTTAGTCTGAGCACCAATCCTAAGCTTAACTTTTGTTATTTGTATGAGCTGATTATACAAGATATAAATGTGTGTATGCTACCTGAAATAAACGAGATTTGCTGACCATGATAGCATGAGGATCTTCTCCTGCGGCTCCGGTTAACCCAACAGTTGGGCACAAAGGATGGCCTGTTTCCAGGGGTAAGTAAAGTCAGCTACTCAGGTGCCTGATGTCAGTTTGTAGGAGGCCTTTGGCCCTCCAAGGGAAGCTTGTCTTCCTGTTCAAGGCAGTTTGCATCTGGAAGAAATCCTGTTCCGTTCGGGATTGTAGGTGGCCGGAGATGGGTGCCCAGCTGAGGGAGTTAGGCACAAAGGATGGCCTGTTTCCAGGGGTAAGTAAAGTCAGCTGCCCAGGTGCCTGATGTCAGTTTGTAGGAGGCCTTTGGCCCTCCAAGGGAAGCTAGTCTTCCAGTTTGTGGCAGTTTGCATCTGGAAGAAATGCTATTCCGTTCAGGATTGTAGGTGGCCGAGGCCAGGCGCCCGGCAGAGGGAGTTGGGCACAAATGATGGCCTGTTTCTTTAGGAAAGTAAAGTCAGCTGCCCAGGTGCCTGATGTCAGTTTGTAGGAGGCCTTTGGCCCTCCAAGTGAAGCCACATTTCCAGCTTGTGGCAGCTTGCATCTGGAAGAACTCCTGCTCCGTTCGGGATTGTAGGTCACCAAAGCTGTGGGCCCGGCAGAGGGAGTTGGGCACAAAGGATGGCCTGTTTCCAGGGGTAATTAAAGTCAGCTGCCCAGGTGCCTGATGTCAGTTTGTAGGAGGCCTTTGGCCCTCCAAGGGAATCTTGTCTTCCTGTTCAAGGCAGTTTGCATCTGGAAGAAATGCTGTTCCGTTCGGGATTGTAGGTGGCCGGAGCTGGATGCCCAGCTGAGGGAGTTAGGCACAAAGGACGGCCTGTTTCCAGGGGTAAGTAAAGTCAGCTGCCCAGGTGCCTGATGTCAGTTTGTAGGAGGCCTTTGGCCCTCCATGGGAAGCCAGGCTTCCTGCTTGTGGCAGCTTGCATCTGGAAGAAATCCTGTTTCGTTCGGGATTGTAGGTGGCCGGAGCTAGGTGCCCGGATGGGGGAGTTGGGAACAAAGGATGACCTGTTTCCAGGGGTAAGTAAAGTCAGCTGCCCAGGTGCCTGATGTCAGTTTGTAGGTGACTTTTGGCCCTCCAAAGGAAGCAAGTCTTCCAGTTTGTGGCAGCTTGCATCTGGAAGAAATGCTGTTCTGTTTGGGATTGTAGGTGGCCGAGGCCACGTGCCCGGCGGAGGGAGTTGGGCACAAAGGATGGCCTGTTTCCAGGGGTAAGTAAAGTCAGCTGCCCAGGTGCATGATGTCAGATTGTAGGAGGCCTTTGGCCCTCCAAGGGAAGACAGGCTTCCAGTTTGTGGCAGCTTACATCTGGAAGAAATCCTGTTCCGTTCGGGATTGTAGGTGGCCGAGGCCTGGTGCCCGGCAGAGGGAGTTGGGCACAAAGGATGGCCTGTTTCCAGGGGTAAGTAAAGTCAGCTCCCAGGTGCCTGATGTCAGTTTGTAGGAGGCCTTTGGTCCTCCAAGGGAAGCCAGGCTTCCTGCTTGCGGCAGCTTGCATCTGGAAGAAATGCTGTTCCGTTCGGGATTGTAGGTGGCCGGAACAGGGTGCCCAGATGAGGGAGTTGGGCACAAAGGATGGCCTGTTTCCAGGGGTAAGTAAAGTCAGCTGCCCAGGTGCCTGATGTCAGTTTGTAGGAGGCCTTTGGCCCTCCAAGGGAAGACAGGCTTCCAGTTTGTGGCAGCTTGCATCTGGAAGAAATCCTGTTCCGTTCGGGATTGTAGGTGGCCGAGGCCAGGTGCCCGGCAGAGGGAGTTGGGCACAAATGATGGCCTGTTTCTTTAGGAAAGTAAAGTCAGGTGCCCAGGTGCCTGATGTCAGTTTGTAGGAGGCCTTTGGCCCTCCAAGGGAAGCCACATTTCCAGCTTGTGGCAGCTTGCATCGGGAAGAACTCCTGTTCCGTTCAGGATTGTAGGTGGCCAAACCTGTGGGACCGGCAGAGGGAGTTGGGCACAAAGGATGGCCTGTTTCCAGGGGTAATTAAAGTCAGCTGCCCAGGTGCCTGATGTCAGTTTGTAGGAGGCCTTTGGCCCTCCAAGGGAATCTTGTCTTCCTGTTCAAGGCAGTTTGCATCTGGAAGAAATGCTGTTCCGTTCGGGATTGTAGGTGGCCAGAGCTGGATGCCCAGCTGAGGGAGTTAGGCACAAAGGATGGCCTGTTTCCAGGGGTAAGTAAAGTCAGCTGCCCAGGTGCCTGATGTCAGTTTGTAGGAGGCCTTTGGCCCTCCATGGGAAGCCAGGCTTCCTGCTTGTGGCAGCTTGCATCTGGAAGAAATCCTGTTTCGTTCGGGATTGTAGGTGGCCGGAGCTAGGTGCCCGGATGGGGGAGTAGGGAACAAAGGATGACCTGTTTCCAGGGGTAAGTAAAGTCAGCTGCCCAGGTGCCTGATGTCAGTTTGTAGGTGACTTTTGGCCCTCCAAAGGAAGCAAGTCTTCCAGTTTGTGGCAGCTTGCATCTGGAAGAAATGCTGTTCTGTTTGGGATTGTAGGTGGCCGAGGCCACGTGCCCGGCGGAGGGAGTTGGGCACAAAGGATGGCCTGTTTCCAGGGGTAAGTAAAGTCAGCTGCCCAGGTGCATGATGTCAGATTGTAGTAGGCCTTTGGCCCTCCAAGGGAAGACAGGCTTCCAGTTTGTGGCAGCTTACATCTGGAAGAAATCCTGTTCCGTTCGGGATTGTAGGTGGCCGAGGCCTGGTGCCCGGCAGAGGGAGTTGGGCACAAAGGATGGGCTGTTTCCAGGGGTAAGTAAAGTCAGCCCCCAGGTGCCTGATGTCAGTTTGTAGGAGGCCTTTGGTCCTCCAAGGGAAGCCAGGCTTCCTGCTTGCGGCAGCTTGCATCTGGAAGAAATGCTGTTCCGTTCGGGATTGTAGGTGGCCGGAACAGGGTGCCCAGATGAGGGAGTTGGGCACAAAGGATGGCCTGTTTCCAGGGGTAAGTAAAGTCAGCTGCCCAGGTGCCTGATGTCAGTTTGTAGGAGGCCTTTGGCCCTCCAAGGGAAGACAGGCTTCCAGTTTGTGGCAGCTTGCATCTGGAAGAAATCCTGTTCCGTTCGGGATTGTAGGTGGCCGAGGCCAGGTGCCCGGCAGAGGGAGTTGGGCACAAATGATGGCCTTTTTCTTTAGGAAAGTAAAGTCAGGTGCCCAGGTGCCTGATGTCAGTTTGTAGGAGGCCTTTGGCCCTCCAAGGGAAGCCACATTTCCAGCTTGTGGCAGCTTGCATCGGGAAGAACTCCTGTTCCGTTCAGGATTGTAGGTGGCCAAACCTGTGGGACCGGCAGAGGGAGTTGGGCACAAAGGATGGGCTGTTTCCAGGGGTAAGTAAAGTCAGCTGCCCAGGTGCCTGATGTCAGTTTATAGGAGGCCTTTGTCCCTCCAAGGGAAGCTTGTCTTCCAGTTTGTGGCAGCTTGCATCTGGAAGAAATCCTTTTCCGTTCGGGATTGTAGGTGGCCGAGGCCAGGTGCACGGCAGAGGGAGTTGGGCACAAATGATGGCCTGTTTCATGAGGAAAGTAAAGTCAGCTGCCCAGGTGCCTGATGTCAGTTTGTAGGAGGCCTTTGGCCCTCCAAGGGAAGCTAGTCTTCCAGGTTGTGGCAGCTTGCATCTGGAAGAAATGCTGTTTCGTTCGGGATTGTAGGTTGCCGAGGCCAGGTGCCCGGCAGAGGGAGTTGGGCACAAAGGATGTCCTGTTTAGAGGGGTAAGTAAAGTCAGCTGCCCAGGTGCCTGATGTCAGTTTGTAGGAGGCCTTTGGCCCTCCAAGGGAAGCCAGGCTTCCTGCTTGTGGCAGCTTGCATCTGGAAGAAATCCTGTTCCGTTCAAGATTGTAGGTGGCCGAGGCCTGGGGCCCGGCAGAGGAAGTTGGGCACAAAGGATGGGCTATTTCCAGGGGTAAGTAAAGTCAGCTGCCCAGGTGCCTGATGTCAGTTTGGAGGAGGCCTTTGGCCCTCCAAGGGAAGCCAGGCTTCCAGTTTGTGGCAGCTTGCATCTGGAAGAAATCCCGTTCCGTTCGGGAATGTAGGGGGCCAAGGCCAGGTGCCCGGCAGAGGGAGTTGGGCACAAAGGATGTCCTGTTTCCAGGGGTAAGTAAAGTCAGCTGCCCAGGTGCCTGATGTCAGTTTGTAGGAGGTCTTTGGCCCTCCAAGTGAAGCCACATTTCCAGCTTGTGGCAGCTTGCATCTGGAAGAACTCCTGTTCCGTTCGGGATTGTAGGTCACCAAAGCTGTGGGCCCGGCAGAGGGAGTTGGGCACAAAGGATGGCCTGTTTCCAGGGGTAAGTAAAGTCAGCTGCCCAGGTGCCTGATGTCAGTTTGTAGGAGGCCTTTGGCCCTCCATGGGATGCCAGGCTTCCTGCTTGTGGCAGCTTGCATCTGGAAGAAATCCTGTTTCGTTCGGGATTGTAGGTGGCCGGAGCTAGGTGCCCGGCTGGGGGAGTTGGGAACAAAGGATGACCTGTTTCCAGGGGTAAGTAAAGTCAGCTGCCCAGGTGCCTGATGTCAGTTTGTAGGTGACCTTTGGCCCTCCAACGGAAGCAAGTCATCCAGTTTGTGGCAGCTTGCATCTGGAAGAAATCCTGTTCCGTTCGGGATTGTAGGTGGCCGAGGCCAGGTTGCCGGAAGAAGGAGTTGGGCACAAACGATGGCCTGTTTTATGGGGAAAGTAAAGTCAGCTGCCCAGGTGCCTGATGTCAGTTTGTAGGAGGCCTTTGGCCCTCCAAGGGAAGCCAGGCTTCCAGTTTGTGGCAGCTTGCATCTGAAAGAAATCCTGTTCCGTTCGGGATTGTAGGTGGCCGAGGCCAGGTGCCCAGCAGCGGGAGTTGGGCACAAAGGATGGCCTGTTTCATGAAGAAAGTAAAGTCAGCTGCCCAAGTGCCTGATGTCAGTTTGTAGGAGGCCTTTGGCCCTCCAAGGGAAGCCATTCTTCCTGCCTGTGGCAGCTTGCATCTGGAAGAAATGCTGTTCCGTTCGGGATTGTAGGTGGCCGAGGCCAGGTGCCCGGCACAGGGAGTTGGGCACAAAGGATGTCCTGTTTCCAGGGGTAAGTAAAGTCAGCTGCCCAGGTGCCTGATGTCACTTTGTAGGAGGCCTTTGGCCCTCCATGGGAAGCCAGGCTTCCTGCTTGTGGCAGCTTGCATCTGGGAGAAATCCTGTTCCGTTCGGGATTGTAGGGGGCCGGAGCTGGGTGCCCGGCTGAGGGAGTTGGACACAAAAGATGGGCTGTTTCCAGGGGTAAGTAAAGTCAGCTCCCCAGGTGCCTGATGTCAGTTTGTAGGAGGCCTTTGGCCCTCCAAGGGAAGACAGGCTTCCAGTTTGTGGCAGCTTGCATCTGGAAGAAATGCTGTTCCGTTCGGGATTGTAGGTGGCCGAGGCCAGGGGCCCAGCAGAGGGAGTTGGGCACAAATGATGGCTTGTTTCATGAGGAAAGTAAAGTCAGCTGCCCAAGTGCCTGATGTCAGTTTGTAGGAGGCCTTTGGTCCTCCAAGGGAAGCCAGGCTTCCTGCTTGTGGCAGCTTGCATCTGGAAGAAATGCTGTTCCGTTCGGGATTGTTGGTGGCCGGAGCAGGGTGCCCGGCAGAGGGAGTTGGGCACAAAGCATGTCCTGTTTCCAGGGGTAAGTAAGGTCAGCTGCCCAGGTGCCTGATGTCAGTTTGTAGGAGGCCTTTGGCCCTCCAAGTGTAGTCACGTTTCCAGCTTGTGGCAGCTTGCATCTGGAAGAACTCCGGTTCCGTTCGGGATTGTAGGTGGCCGAGGCCTGGTGCCCGGCAGAGGGAGTTGGGCACAAAGGATGGCCTGTTTCCAGGGGTAAGTAAAGTCAGCTGCCCAGGTGCCTGATGTCAGTTTGTAGGAGGCCTTTGGCCCTCCAAGGGAAGCCAGGCTTCCAGTTTGTGGCAGCTTGCATCTGGAAGAAATCCTGTTCCGTTCGGGATTGTAGGTGGCCGAGGCCAGGTGCCCGGCAGAGGGAGTTGGGCACAAATGATGGCCTGTTTCAAGAGGAAAGTAAAGTCAGCTGCCCACGTGCCTGATGTCAGTTTGTAGGAGGCCTTTGGCCCTCCAAGGGAAGCTAGTCTTCCTGTTCAAGGCAGCTTGCATCTGGAAGAAATCCTGTTCCGTTCGGGATTGTAGGTGGCCGAGGCCAGTTGCTGGGCTGAGGGAGTTGGGCACAAAGGATGGCCTGTTTCCAGGGGTAAGTAAAGTCAGCTGCCCAGGTGCCTGATGTCAGTTTGTAGGAGGCCTTTGGCCCTCCAAGGGAAGCCATTCTTCCAGCTTTTGGCAGCTTACATCTGGAAGAAATCCTGTTCCGTTCGGGATTGTAGGTGGCCGAGGCCAGGTGCCCAGCAGAGTGAGTTGGGCACAAATGATGGCCTATTTCATGAGGAAAGTAATGTCAGCTGCCCAGGTGCCTGATGTCAGTTTGTAGGAGGCCTTTGGTCCTCCATGGGAAGCCAGGCTTCCAGCTAGTGGCAGCTTGCTTCGGGAAGAAATCCTGTTCCGTTCGGGATTGTAGGTGGCCGAGGCCAATTGCTGGGCTGAGGGAGTTGGGCACAAAGGATGGGCTGTTTCCAGGGGTAAGTAAAGTCAGCTGCCCAGGTGCCTGATGTCAGTTTGTAGGAGGCATTTGGCCCTCCAAGGGAAGCCATTCTTCCTGCCTGTGGCAGCTTGCATCTGGAAGAAATGCTGTTCCGTTCGGGATTGTAGCTGGCCGAGGCCAGGTGCCCGGCAAAGGGAGTTGGGCACAAAGGATGGCCTGTTTCCAGGGGTTAGTAAATTCAGCTGCCCTGGCGCCTGATGTCAGTTTGTAGGAGGCCTTTGGCCCTCCAAGTGAAGCCACGTTTCCAGCTTGTGGCAGCTTACATCTGGAAGAACTCCTGTTCCGTTCGGGATTGTAGGTGGCCGAGGCCAGGCGCCCGGCAGGGGGAGTTGGGCACAAAGGCTGGCCTGTTTCGAAGGGTAAGTAAAGTCAGCTGCCCAGGTGCCTGATGTCAGTTTGTAGGAGGCCTTTGGTCCTCCAAGGGAAGCCAGGCTTCCTGCTTGTGGCAGCTTGCATCTGGAAGAAATGCTGTTCCGTTCGGGATTGTTGGTGGCCGGAGCAGGGTGCCCGGCAGAGGGAGTTGGGCACAAAGCATGTCCTGTTTCCAGGGGTAAGTAAGGTCAGCTGCCCAGGTGCCTGATGCCAGTTTGTAAGAGGCCTTTGGCCCTCCAAGTGAAGTCACGTTTCCAGCTTGTGGCAGCTTGCATCTGGAAGAACTCCTTTTCCGTTCGGGATTGTAGGTGGCCGAGGCCTGGTGCCCGGCAGAGGGAGTTGGGCACAAAGGATGGGCTGTTTCCAGGGGTAAGTAAAGTCAGCATCCCAGGTGCCTGATGTCAGTGTGAAGGAGGCCTTTGGCCCTCCAAGGGAAGCCAGGCTTCCAGTTTGTGGCAGCTTGCATCTGGAAGAAATCCTGTTCTGTTCAGGATTGTAGGTGGCCGAGGCCAGGTGCCCGGCAGAGGGATTTGGGCACAAATGATGGCCTGTTTCATGAGGAAAGTAAAGTCAGCTGGCCACGTGCCTGATGTCAGTTTGTAGGAGGCCTTTGGCCCTCCAAAGGAAGCTAGTCTTCCTGTTCAAGGCAGCTTGCATCTGGAAGAAATCCTGTTCCGTTCGGGATTATAGGTGGCCGAGGCCAGTTGATGGGCTGAGAGAGTTGGGCACAAAGGATGGCCTGTTTCCAGGGGTAAGTAAAGTCAGCTGCCCAGGTGCCTGATGTCAGTTTGTAGGAGGCCTTTGGCCCTCCAAGGGAAGCCATTCTTCCAGCTTTTGGCAGCTTGCATCTGGAAGAAATGCTGATACGTTCGGGATTGTAGGTGGCCGAGGCCAGGTGCCCGGCAGAGGGAGTTGGGCACAAATGATGGCCTATTTCATGAGGAAAGTAATGTCAGCTGCCCAAGTGCCTGATGTCAGTTTGTAGGAGGCCTTTGGTCCTCCATGGGAAGCCAGGCTTCCAGCTAGTGGCAGCTTGCTTCGGGAAGATATCCTGTTCCGTTCGGGATTGTAGGTGGCCGAGGCCTGGTGCCCGGCAAAGGGAGTTGGGCACAAAGGATGGCCTGTTTCCAGGGGTTAGTAAAGTCAGCTGCCCAGGTGCCTGATGTCAGTTTGTAGGAGGCCTTTGGCCCTCCATGGGAAGCCACGTTTCCAGCTTGTGGCAGCTTACATCTGGAAGAACTCCTGTTCCGTTCGGGATTGTAGGTGGCCGAGGCCAGGTGCCCGGCAGAGCGAGTTGGGCACAAAGGATGGGCTGTTTCCAGGGGTAAGTAAAGTCAGCTGCCCAGGTGCCTGATGTCAGTTTGTAGGAGGCCTTTGGCCCCCCAAGGGAAGCCAGGCTTCCTGCTAGTGGCAGCTTGCATCTGGAAGAAATGCTGTTCCGTTCGGGATTGTAGGTGGCCGGAGCAGGGTGCCCGGCTGAGGCAGATGGACACAAAGGATGGGCTGTTTCCAGGGGTAAGTAAGGTCAGCTGCCCAGGTGCCTGATGTCAGTTTGTAGGAGGCCTTTGGCCCTCCATGGGAAGCCAGGTTTCCTACTTGTGGCAGCTTGCATCTGGAAGAAATCCTATTCCGTTCGGGATTGTAGGTGGCCGAGGCCTGGTGCCCGGCAGAGGGAGTTGGGCACAAAGGATGGGCTGTTTCCAGGGGTAAGTAAAGTCAGCTGCCCAGGTGCCTGATGTCAGTTTGTAGGAGGCCTTTGGCCCTCCAAGGGAAGCCAGGCTTCCAGTTTGTGGCAGCTTGCATCTGGAAGAAATCCTGTTCCGTTCGGGATTGTAGGTGGCCGAGGCCAGGTGCCCGGCAGAGGGAGTTGGGCACAAATGATGGCCTGTTTCATGAAAAAAGTAAAGTCAGCTGCCCAGGTGCCTGATGTCAGTTTGTAGGAGGCCTTTGGCCCTCCATGGGAAGCCACGTTTCCTGCTTGTGGCAGCTTGCATCTGGAAGAAATCCTGTTCCGTTCGGGATTGTAGGTGGCCATGGCCTGGTGCCCGGCAGAGGGAGTTGGGCACAAATGATGGCCTGTTTCCAGGGGTAAGTAAAGTCAGCTCCACAGGTGCCTGATGTAAGTTTGTAGGAGGCCTTTAGTCCTCTAAGGTAAGCCAGGCTTCCAGCTTGTGGCAGCTTGCATCTGGAAGAAATCCTGTTCCGTTCGGGATTGTAGGTGGCTGAGGCCTGATGCCCGGCAGAGGGAGTTGGGCACAAAGGATGGCCTGTTTCCTGGGGTAAGTAAAGTCAGCTGCCCAGGTGCCTGATGTCAGTTTGTAGGAGGCCTTTGGCTTTCCAAGGGAAGCCAGGCTTCCAGTTTGTGGCAGCTTGCATCTGGAAGAAATCCTGTTCCGTTCGGGATTGTAGGTGGCCGGAGCAGGGTGCCCGGCTGAGGGAGTTGGGCACAAAGGATGGGCTGTTTCCAGGGGTAAGTAAAGTCAGCTGCCCAGGTGCCTGATTTCAGTTTGTAGGAGGCCTTTGGCCCTCCAAGGGAAACCAGGTTTACTGCTTGTGGCAGCTTGCATCTGGAAGAAATCCTGTTCCGTTCGGGATTGTAGGTGGCCGAGGCCAGGTGCCCGGCAGAGGGAGTTGGGCACAAATGATGGCCTGTTTCAAGAGGAAAGTAAAGTCAGCTGCCCACGTGCCTGATGTCAGTTTGTAGGAGGCCTTTGGCCCTCCAAGGGAAGCTAGTCTTCCTGTTCAAGGCAGCTTGCATCTGGAAGAAATCCTGTTCCGTTCGGGATTGTAGGTGGCCGAGGCCAGTTGCTGGGCTGAGGGAGTTGGGCACAAAGGATGGCCTGTTTCCAGGGGTAAGTAAAGTCAGCTGCCCAGGTGCCTGATGTCAGTTTGTAGGAGGCCTTTGGCCCTCCAAGGGAAGCCATTCTTCCAGCTTTTGGCAGCTTACATCTGGAAGAAATCCTGTTCCGTTCGGGATTGTAGGTGGCCGAGGCCAGGTGCCCAGCAGAGTGAGTTGGGCACAAATGATGGCCTATTTCATGAGGAAAGTAATGTCAGCTGCCCAGGTGCCTGATGTCAGTTTGTAGGAGGCCTTTGGTCCTCCATGGGAAGCCAGGCTTCCAGCTAGTGGCAGCTTGCTTCGGGAAGAAATCCTGTTCCGTTCGGGATTGTAGGTGGCCGAGGCCAATTGCTGGGCTGAGGGAGTTGGGCACAAAGGATGGGCTGTTTCCAGGGGTAAGTAAAGTCAGCTGCCCAGGTGCCTGATGTCAGTTTGTAGGAGGCATTTGGCCCTCCAAGGGAAGCCATTCTTCCTGCCTGTGGCAGCTTGCATCTGGAAGAAATGCTGTTCCGTTCGGGATTGTAGCTGGCCGAGGCCAGGTGCCCGGCAAAGGGAGTTGGGCACAAAGGATGGCCTGTTTCCAGGGGTTAGTAAATTCAGCTGCCCTGGCGCCTGATGTCAGTTTGTAGGAGGCCTTTGGCCCTCCAAGTGAAGCCACGTTTCCAGCTTGTGGCAGCTTACATCTGGAAGAACTCCTGTTCCGTTCGGGATTGTAGGTGGCCGAGGCCAGGCGCCCGGCAGGGGGAGTTGGGCACAAAGGCTGGCCTGTTTCGAAGGGTAAGTAAAGTCAGCTGCCCAGGTGCCTGATGTCAGTTTGTAGGAGGCCTTTGGTCCTCCAAGGGAAGCCAGGCTTCCTGCTTGTGGCAGCTTGCATCTGGAAGAAATGCTGTTCCGTTCGGGATTGTTGGTGGCCGGAGCAGGGTGCCCGGCAGAGGGAGTTGGGCACAAAGCATGTCCTGTTTCCAGGGGTAAGTAAGGTCAGCTGCCCAGGTGCCTGATGCCAGTTTGTAAGAGGCCTTTGGCCCTCCAAGTGAAGTCACGTTTCCAGCTTGTGGCAGCTTGCATCTGGAAGAACTCCTTTTCCGTTCGGGATTGTAGGTGGGTGAGGCCTGGTGCCCGGCAGAGGGAGTTGGGCACAAAGGATGGGCTGTTTCCAGGGGTAAGTAAAGTCAGCATCCCAGGTGCCTGATGTCAGTGTGAAGGAGGCCTTTGGCCCTCCAAGGGAAGCCAGGCTTCCAGTTTGTGGCAGCTTGCATCTGGAAGAAATCCTGTTCTGTTCAGGATTGTAGGTGGCCGAGGCCAGGTGCCCGGCAGAGGGATTTGGGCACAAATGATGGCCTGTTTCATGAGGAAAGTAAAGTCAGCTGGCCACGTGCCTGATGTCAGTTTGTAGGAGGCCTTTGGCCCTCCAAAGGAAGCTAGTCTTCCTGTTCAAGGCAGCTTGCATCTGGAAGAAATCCTGTTCCGTTCGGGATTATAGGTGGCCGAGGCCAGTTGATGGGCTGAGAGAGTTGGGCACAAAGGATGGCCTGTTTCCAGGGGTAAGTAAAGTCAGCTGCCCAGGTGCCTGATGTCAGTTTGTAGGAGGCCTTTGGCCCTCCAAGGGAAGCCATTCTTCCAGCTTTTGGCAGCTTGCATCTGGAAGAAATGCTGATACGTTCGGGATTGTAGGTGGCCGAGGCCAGGTGCCCGGCAGAGGGAGTTGGGCACAAAGGATGACCTGTTTCCAGGGGTAAGTAAAGTCAGCTGCCCAGGTGCCTGATGTCAGTTTTTAGGAGGCCTTTGGCCCTCCATGGGAAGCCAGGCTTCCAGTTTGTGGCAGCTTGCATCTGAAAGAAATCCTGTTCCGTTCGAGATTGTAGGTGGCCGAGGCCAGGTGCCCAGCAGAGGGAGTTGGGCACAAATGATGGCCTATTTCATGAGGAAAGTAATGTCAGCTGCCCAAGTGCCTGATGTCAGTTTGTAGGAGGCCTTTGGTCCTCCATGGGAAGCCAGGCTTCCAGCTAGTGGCAGCTTGCTTCGGGAAGATATCCTGTTCCGTTCGGGATTGTAGGTGGCCGAGGCCTGGTGCCCGGCAAAGGGAGTTGGGCACAAAGGATGGCCTGTTTCCAGGGGTTAGTAAAGTCAGCTGCCCAGGTGCCTGATGTCAGTTTGTAGGAGGCCTTTGGCCCTCCATGGGAAGCCACGTTTCCAGCTTGTGGCAGCTTACATCTGGAAGAACTCCTGTTCCGTTCGGGATTGTAGGTGGCCGAGGCCAGGTGCCCGGCAGAGCGAGTTGGGCACAAAGGATGGGCTGTTTCCAGGGGTAAGTAAAGTCAGCTGCCCAGGTGCCTGATGTCAGTTTGTAGGAGGCCTTTGGCCCCCCAAGGGAAGCCAGGCTTCCTGCTAGTGGCAGCTTGCATCTGGAAGAAATGCTGTTCCGTTCGGGATTGTAGGTGGCCGGAGCAGGGTGCCCGGCTGAGGCAGATGGACACAAAGGATGGGCTGTTTCCAGGGGTAAGTAAGGTCAGCTGCCCAGGTGCCTGATGTCAGTTTGTAGGAGGCCTTTGGCCCTCCATGGGAAGCCAGGTTTCCTACTTGTGGCAGCTTGCATCTGGAAGAAATCCTATTCCGTTCGGGATTGTAGGTGGCCGAGGCCTGGTGCCCGGCAGAGGGAGTTGGGCACAAAGGATGGGCTGTTTCCAGGGGTAAGTAAAGTCAGCTGCCCAGGTGCCTGATGTCAGTTTGTAGGAGGCCTTTGGCCCTCCAAGGGAAGCCAGGCTTCCAGTTTGTGGCAGCTTGCATCTGGAAGAAATCCTGTTCCGTTCGGGATTGTAGGTGGCCGAGGCCAGGTGCCCGGCAGAGGGAGTTGGGCACAAATGATGGCCTGTTTCATGAAAAAAGTAAAGTCAGCTGCCCAGGTGCCTGATGTCAGTTTGTAGGAGGCCTTTGGCCCTCCATGGGAAGCCACGTTTCCTGCTTGTGGCAGCTTGCATCTGGAAGAAATCCTGTTCCGTTCGGGATTGTAGGTGGCCATGGCCTGGTGCCCGGCAGAGGGAGTTGGGCACAAATGATGGCCTGTTTCCAGGGGTAAGTAAAGTCAGCTCCACAGGTGCCTGATGTAAGTTTGTAGGAGGCCTTTAGTCCTCTAAGGTAAGCCAGGCTTCCAGCTTGTGGCAGCTTGCATCTGGAAGAAATCCTGTTCCGTTCGGGATTGTAGGTGGCTGAGGCCTGATGCCCGGCAGAGGGAGTTGGGCACAAAGGATGGCCTGTTTCCTGGGGTAAGTAAAGTCAGCTGCCCAGGTGCCTGATGTCAGTTTGTAGGAGGCCTTTGGCTTTCCAAGGGAAGCCAGGCTTCCAGTTTGTGGCAGCTTGCATCTGGAAGAAATCCTGTTCCGTTCGGGATTGTAGGTGGCCGGAGCAGGGTGCCCGGCTGAGGGAGTTGGGCACAAAGGATGGGCTGTTTCCAGGGGTAAGTAAAGTCAGCTGCCCAGGTGCCTGATTTCAGTTTGTAGGAGGCCTTTGGCCCTCCAAGGGAAACCAGGTTTACTGCTTGTGGCAGCTTGCATCTGGAAGAAATCCTGTTCCGTTCGGGATTGTAGGTGGCCGAGGCCAGGTGCCCGGCAGAGGGAGTTGGGCACAAAGGATGGCCTGTTTCCAGGGGTAAGTAAAGTCAGCTTCCCAGGTGCCGGATGTCAGTTTGTAGGAGGCCTTTGGCCCTCCAAGGGAAGACAGGCTTCCAGTTTGTGGCAGCTTGCATCTGGAAGAAATCCTGTTCCGTTCGGGATTGTAGGTGGCCGCGGCCAGGTGCCCGGCAGAGGGAGTTGGGCACAAAGGATGGCCTGTTTCCAGGGGTAAGTAAAGTCAGCTACCCAGGTGCCTGATGTCAGTTTGTAGGAGGCCTTTGGCCCTCCAAGGGAAGCAAGTCTTCCTGTTCAAGGCAGCTTGCATCTGGAAGAAATGCTGTTCCGTTCGGGATTGTAGGTGGCCGAGCCCAGTTGCCCGGCTGAGAGAGTTGGGCACAAAGGATGTCCTGTTTCCAGAAGTAAGTAAAGTCAGCTGCCCAGGTGCCTGATGTCAGTTTGTAGGAGGCCTTTGGCCCTCCATGGGAAGTCAGGCTTCCTGCTTGTGGCAGCTTGCATCTGGATGAAATCCTGTCCCGTTCAAGATTGTAGGTGGGCGAGGCATGGTGCCCGGCAGTGGGAGTTGGGCACAAAGGATGGCCTGTTTCCAGGGGTAAGTAAAGTCAGCTGCCCAGGTGCCTGATGTCAGTTTGTAGGAGGCCTTTGGCCCTCCAAGGGAAGCAAGTCTTCCTGTTCAAGGCAGCTTGCATCTGGAAGAAATGCTGTTCCGTTCGGGATTGTAGGTGGCCGAGGCCAGGTGCCCGGCAGAGGGAGTTGGGCACAAATGATGGCCTGTTTCATGAGGAAAGTAAAGTCAGCTGCCCAAGTGCCTGATGTCAGTTTGTAGGAGGCCTTTGGCCCTCCATGGGAAGCCAGATTTTCTGCTTGTGGCAGCTTGCATCTGGAAGAAATGCTTTTCCGTTCAGGATTGTAGGTGGCCGAGGCCTGGTGCCCGGCAGAGGGAGTTGGGCACAAAGATGGGCTGTTTCCAGGGGTAAGTAAAGTCAGCTGCCCAGGTGCCTGATGTCAGTTTTTAGGAGGCCTTTGGCCCTCCATGGGAAGCCAGGCTTCCTGCTTGTGGCAGCTTGCATCTGGAAGAAATCCTGTTCCGTTCGGGATTGTAGGAGGCCGGAGCTGGGAGCCCGGCTGAGGGAGTTGGACACAAAGGATGGGCTGTTTCCAGGGGTAAGTAAAGTCAGCTGCCCACGTGCCTGATGTCAGTTTGTCGGCGGCTATTGGCCCTCCAAGGGAAGCCAGGCTTCCTGCTTGTGACAGCTTGCATCTGGAAGAACTCCTGTTCCGTTCGGGATTGTAGGTGGCCGAAGCTGTGGGACCGGTAGAGGGAGTTGGGCACAAAGGATGGCCTGTTTCCAGGGGTAAGTAAAGTCAGCTGCCCAGGTGCCTGATGTCAGTTTGTAGGAGGCCTTTGGCCCTCCAGGGGAAGCAAGTCTTCCTGTTCAAGGCAGCTTGCATATGGAAGAAATGCTGTTCCGTTCGGGATTGTAGGTGGCCGAGCCCAGTTGCCCGGCTGAGAGAATTGGGCACAAAGGATGTCCTGTTTCCAGAAGTAAGTAAACTCAGCTGCCCAGGTGCCTGATGTCAGTTTGTAGGAGGCCTTTGGCCCTCCATGGGAAGCCAGGCTTCCTGCTTGTGGCAGCTTGCATCAGGAAGGAATGCTGTTTCGTTCGGGATTGTAGGTGGCCGAGAGCAGGTGCCCGTCAGAGGGAGTTGGGCACAAATGATGGCCTTTTTCATGAGGAAAGTAAAGTCAGCTGCCCAAGTGCCTGATGTCAGTTTGTAGGAGGCCTTTGGTCCTCAATGGGAAGCCAGGCTTCCAGCTAGTAGCAGCTTGCATCAGGAAGAAATCCTGTTCCGTTCGGGATTGTAGGTGGCCAAGGCCAGGTGCCCGGCAGAGGGAGTTGGGCACAAAAGATGGCCTGTTTCCAGGGGTAAGTAAAGTCAGCTGCCCAGGTGCCTGATGTCAGTTTATAGGAGGCCTTTGGCCCTCCAAGGGAAGCCACGTTTCCAGCTTGTGGCAGCTTGCATCTGGAAGAAATGCTGTTCCGTTCGGGACTGTAGGTGGCCGGAGCAGGGTGCCCAGCTGAGGCTGTTGGGCACAAATGATGGCCTGTTTCCAGGGGTAAGTAATGTCAGCTGCCCAGGTGCCTGATGTCAGTTTGTAGGAGGCCTTTGGCCCTCGATGGGAAGCCAGGTTTCCAGCTTGTGGCAGCTTGCATCTGGAAGAAATGCTGTTCCGTTCGGGATTGTAGGTGGCCGAGGCCTGGTGCCTGGCAGAGGGGGTTGGGCACAAAGGATGGCCTGTTTCCAGGGGTAAGTAAAGTCAGCTGCCCAGGTGCCTGATGTCAGTTTGTAGGAGGCCTTTAGCCCTCCAAGTAAAGCCACGTTTCCAGATCGTGGCAGCTTGCATCTGGAAGAACTCCTGTTCCGTTCGGGATTGTAGGTGGCCGAAGCTGTGGGACCGGCAGAGGGAGTTGGGCACAAAGGATGGCCTGTTTCCAGGGGTAAGTAAAGTCAGCTGCCCAGGTGCCTGATGTCAGTTTGTAGGAGGCCTTTGGCCCTCCATGGGAAGCCAGGCTTCCTGCTTGTGGCAGCTTGCATCTGGAAGAAATCCTGTTCCGTTAGAGATTGTAGGTGGCCGAAGCCTGGTGCCCGGCAGAGGGAGTTGGGCACAAATGATGGCTTGTTTCATGAGGAAAGTAAAGTCAGCTGCCCAGGTGCCTGATGTCAATTTTTAGGAGGCCTTTGGCCCTCCAAGGGAAGCTAGTCTTCCAGTTTGTGGCAGTTTGCATCTGGAAGAAATCCTGTTCCGTTCGGGATTGTAGGTGGCCGACGCCAGGTGCCCGGCAGAGGGAGTTGGCACAAAGGATGGGCTGTTTCCAGGGGTAAGTAAAGTCAGCTGCCCAGGTGCCTGATGTCAGTTTGTAGGAGGCCTTTGGCCCTCCAAGGGAAGCTTGTCTTCCAGTTTGTGGCAGCTTGCATCTGGCAGAAATCCTGTTCCGTTCGGGATTGTAGGTGGGCGAGGCCTGGTGCCCGGCAGAGGGAGTTGGGCACAAAGGATGGGCTGTTTCCAGGGGTAAGTAAAGTCAGCTCCCCTGGTGCCTGATGTCTGTTTTCAGGTGTCTATTGGTCTTCCATGGGAAGCCAGGTTTCCTGCTTGTGGCAGCTTGCATCTGGAAGAAATGCTGTTCCGTTCGGGATTGTAGGTGGCTGAGGCGAGGTGCCCGGCAGAGGGAGTTGGGCACAAAGGATGGCCTGTTTCCAGGGGTAAGTAAAGTCAGCTGCCCAGGTGCCTGATGTCAGTTTGTAGGAGGCCTTTGGCCCTCCAAGGGAAGCTAGTCTTCCTGTTCAAGGCAGCTTGCATCTGGAAGAAATCCTGTTCCGTTCAGGATTGTAGGTGGCCAAGGCCTGGTGCCCGGCAGAGGGAGTTAGGCACAAAGGATGGCCTGTTTCCAGGGGTAAGTAAAGTCAGCTGCCCAGGTGCCTGATGTCAGTTTGTAGGAGGCCTTTGGCCCTCCAAGGGAAGCTAGTCTTCCAGCTGGTGACAGCTTGCATCTGGAAGAAATGCTGTTCCGTTCGGGATTGTAGGTGGCCGAGGCCTGGTGCCCGGCAGAGGGAGTTGGGCACAGAGGATGGCCTGTTTCCAGGGGTAAGTAAAGTCAGCTGCCCAGGTGCCTGATGTCAGTTTGTAGGAGGCCTTTGGCCCTCCATGGGATGCCAGGCTTCCTGCTTGTGGCAGCTTGCATCTGGAAGAAATCCTGTTTCGTTCGGGATTGTAGGTGGCCGGAGCTAGGTGCCCGGCTGGGGGAGTTGGGAACAAAGGATGACCTGTTTCCAGGGGTAAGTAAAGTCAGCTGCCCAGGTGCCTGATGTCAGTTTGTAGGTGACCTTTGGCCCTCCAACGGAAGCAAGTCATCCAGTTTGTGGCAGCTTGCATCTGGAAGAAATCCTGTTCCGTTCGGGATTGTAGGTGGCCGAGGCCAGGTTGCCGGAAGAAGGAGTTGGGCACAAACGATGGCCTGTTTTATGGGGAAAGTAAAGTCAGCTGCCCAGGTGCCTGATGTCAGTTTGTAGGAGGCCTTTGGCCCTCCAAGGGAAGCCAGGCTTCCAGTTTGTGGCAGCTTGCATCTGAAAGAAATCCTGTTCCGTTCGGGATTGTAGGTGGCCGAGGCCAGGTGCCCAGCAGCGGGAGTTGGGCACAAAGGATGGCCTGTTTCATGAAGAAAGTAAAGTCAGCTGCCCAAGTGCCTGATGTCAGTTTGTAGGAGGCCTTTGGCCCTCCAAGGGAAGCCATTCTTCCTGCCTGTGGCAGCTTGCATCTGGAAGAAATGCTGTTCCGTTCGGGATTGTAGGTGGCCGAGGCCAGGTGCCCGGCACAGGGAGTTGGGCACAAAGGATGTCCTGTTTCCAGGGGTAAGTAAAGTCAGCTGCCCAGGTGCCTGATGTCACTTTGTAGGAGGCCTTTGGCCCTCCATGGGAAGCCAGGCTTCCTGCTTGTGGCAGCTTGCATCTGGGAGAAATCCTGTTCCGTTCGGGATTGTAGGGGGCCGGAGCTGGGTGCCCGGCTGAGGGAGTTGGACACAAAAGATGGGCTGTTTCCAGGGGTAAGTAAAGTCAGCTCCCCAGGTGCCTGATGTCAGTTTGTAGGAGGCCTTTGGCCCTCCAAGGGAAGACAGGCTTCCAGTTTGTGGCAGCTTGCATCTGGAAGAAATGCTGTTCCGTTCGGGATTGTAGGTGGCCGAGGCCAGGGGCCCAGCAGAGGGAGTTGGGCACAAATGATGGCTTGTTTCATGAGGAAAGTAAAGTCAGCTGCCCAAGTGCCTGATGTCAGTTTGTAGGAGGCCTTTGGTCCTCCAAGGGAAGCCAGGCTTCCTGCTTGTGGCAGCTTGCATCTGGAAGAAATGCTGTTCCGTTCGGGATTGTTGGTGGCCGGAGCAGGGTGCCCGGCAGAGGGAGTTGGGCACAAAGCATGTCCTGTTTCCAGGGGTAAGTAAGGTCAGCTGCCCAGGTGCCTGATGTCAGTTTGTAGGAGGCCTTTGGCCCTCCAAGTGTAGTCACGTTTCCAGCTTGTGGCAGCTTGCATCTGGAAGAACTCCGGTTCCGTTCGGGATTGTAGGTGGCCGAGGCCTGGTGCCCGGCAGAGGGAGTTGGGCACAAAGGATGGCCTGTTTCCAGGGGTAAGTAAAGTCAGCTGCCCAGGTGCCTGATGTCAGTTTGTAGGAGGCCTTTGGCCCTCCAAGGGAAGCCAGGCTTCCAGTTTGTGGCAGCTTGCATCTGGAAGAAATCCTGTTCCGTTCGGGATTGTAGGTGGCCGAGGCCAGGTGCCCGGCAGAGGGAGTTGGGCACAAATGATGGCCTGTTTCAAGAGGAAAGTAAAGTCAGCTGCCCACGTGCCTGATGTCAGTTTGTAGGAGGCCTTTGGCCCTCCAAGGGAAGCTAGTCTTCCTGTTCAAGGCAGCTTGCATCTGGAAGAAATCCTGTTCCGTTCGGGATTGTAGGTGGCCGAGGCCAGTTGCTGGGCTGAGGGAGTTGGGCACAAAGGATGGCCTGTTTCCAGGGGTAAGTAAAGTCAGCTGCCCAGGTGCCTGATGTCAGTTTGTAGGAGGCCTTTGGCCCTCCAAGGGAAGCCATTCTTCCAGCTTTTGGCAGCTTACATCTGGAAGAAATCCTGTTCCGTTCGGGATTGTAGGTGGCCGAGGCCAGGTGCCCAGCAGAGTGAGTTGGGCACAAATGATGGCCTATTTCATGAGGAAAGTAATGTCAGCTGCCCAGGTGCCTGATGTCAGTTTGTAGGAGGCCTTTGGTCCTCCATGGGAAGCCAGGCTTCCAGCTAGTGGCAGCTTGCTTCGGGAAGAAATCCTGTTCCGTTCGGGATTGTAGGTGGCCGAGGCCAATTGCTGGGCTGAGGGAGTTGGGCACAAAGGATGGGCTGTTTCCAGGGGTAAGTAAAGTCAGCTGCCCAGGTGCCTGATGTCAGTTTGTAGGAGGCATTTGGCCCTCCAAGGGAAGCCATTCTTCCTGCCTGTGGCAGCTTGCATCTGGAAGAAATGCTGTTCCGTTCGGGATTGTAGCTGGCCGAGGCCAGGTGCCCGGCAAAGGGAGTTGGGCACAAAGGATGGCCTGTTTCCAGGGGTTAGTAAATTCAGCTGCCCTGGCGCCTGATGTCAGTTTGTAGGAGGCCTTTGGCCCTCCAAGTGAAGCCACGTTTCCAGCTTGTGGCAGCTTACATCTGGAAGAACTCCTGTTCCGTTCGGGATTGTAGGTGGCCGAGGCCAGGCGCCCGGCAGGGGGAGTTGGGCACAAAGGCTGGCCTGTTTCGAAGGGTAAGTAAAGTCAGCTGCCCAGGTGCCTGATGTCAGTTTGTAGGAGGCCTTTGGTCCTCCAAGGGAAGCCAGGCTTCCTGCTTGTGGCAGCTTGCATCTGGAAGAAATGCTGTTCCGTTCGGGATTGTTGGTGGCCGGAGCAGGGTGCCCGGCAGAGGGAGTTGGGCACAAAGCATGTCCTGTTTCCAGGGGTAAGTAAGGTCAGCTGCCCAGGTGCCTGATGCCAGTTTGTAAGAGGCCTTTGGCCCTCCAAGTGAAGTCACGTTTCCAGCTTGTGGCAGCTTGCATCTGGAAGAACTCCTTTTCCGTTCGGGATTGTAGGTGGCCGAGGCCTGGTGCCCGGCAGAGGGAGTTGGGCACAAAGGATGGGCTGTTTCCAGGGGTAAGTAAAGTCAGCATCCCAGGTGCCTGATGTCAGTGTGAAGGAGGCCTTTGGCCCTCCAAGGGAAGCCAGGCTTCCAGTTTGTGGCAGCTTGCATCTGGAAGAAATCCTGTTCTGTTCAGGATTGTAGGTGGCCGAGGCCAGGTGCCCGGCAGAGGGATATGGGCACAAATGATGGCCTGTTTCATGAGGAAAGTAAAGTCAGCTGGCCACGTGCCTGATGTCAGTTTGTAGGAGGCCTTTGGCCCTCCAAAGGAAGCTAGTCTTCCTGTTCAAGGCAGCTTGCATCTGGAAGAAATCCTGTTCCGTTCGGGATTATAGGTGGCCGAGGCCAGTTGATGGGCTGAGAGAGTTGGGCACAAAGGATGGCCTGTTTCCAGGGGTAAGTAAAGTCAGCTGCCCAGGTGCCTGATGTCAGTTTGTAGGAGGCCTTTGGCCCTCCAAGGGAAGCCATTCTTCCAGCTTTTGGCAGCTTGCATCTGGAAGAAATGCTGATACGTTCGGGATTGTAGGTGGCCGAGGCCAGGTGCCCGGCAGAGGGAGTTGGGCACAAAGGATGACCTGTTTCCAGGGGTAAGTAAAGTCAGCTGCCCAGGTGCCTGATGTCAGTTTTTAGGAGGCCTTTGGCCCTCCATGGGAAGCCAGGCTTCCAGTTTGTGGCAGCTTGCATCTGAAAGAAATCCTGTTCCGTTCGAGATTGTAGGTGGCCGAGGCCAGGTGCCCAGCAGAGGGAGTTGGGCACAAATGATGGCCTATTTCATGAGGAAAGTAATGTCAGCTGCCCAAGTGCCTGATGTCAGTTTGTAGGAGGCCTTTGGTCCTCCATGGGAAGCCAGGCTTCCAGCTAGTGGCAGCTTGCTTCGGGAAGATATCCTGTTCCGTTCGGGATTGTAGGTGGCCGAGGCCTGGTGCCCGGCAAAGGGAGTTGGGCACAAAGGATGGCCTGTTTCCAGGGGTTAGTAAAGTCAGCTGCCCAGGTGCCTGATGTCAGTTTGTAGGAGGCCTTTGGCCCTCCATGGGAAGCCACGTTTCCAGCTTGTGGCAGCTTACATCTGGAAGAACTCCTGTTCCGTTCGGGATTGTAGGTGGCCGAGGCCAGGTGCCCGGCAGAGCGAGTTGGGCACAAAGGATGGGCTGTTTCCAGGGGTAAGTAAAGTCAGCTGCCCAGGTGCCTGATGTCAGTTTGTAGGAGGCCTTTGGCCCCCCAAGGGAAGCCAGGCTTCCTGCTAGTGGCAGCTTGCATCTGGAAGAAATGCTGTTCCGTTCGGGATTGTAGGTGGCCGGAGCAGGGTGCCCGGCTGAGGCAGATGGACACAAAGGATGGGCTGTTTCCAGGGGTAAGTAAGGTCAGCTGCCCAGGTGCCTGATGTCAGTTTGTAGGAGGCCTTTGGCCCTCCATGGGAAGCCAGGTTTCCTACTTGTGGCAGCTTGCATCTGGAAGAAATCCTATTCCGTTCGGGATTGTAGGTGGCCGAGGCCTGGTGCCCGGCAGAGGGAGTTGGGCACAAAGGATGGGCTGTTTCCAGGGGTAAGTAAAGTCAGCTGCCCAGGTGCCTGATGTCAGTTTGTAGGAGGCCTTTGGCCCTCCAAGGGAAGCCAGGCTTCCAGTTTGTGGCAGCTTGCATCTGGAAGAAATCCTGTTCCGTTCGGGATTGTAGGTGGCCGAGGCCAGGTGCCCGGCAGAGGGAGTTGGGCACAAATGATGGCCTGTTTCATGAAAAAAGTAAAGTCAGCTGCCCAGGTGCCTGATGTCAGTTTGTAGGAGGCCTTTGGCCCTCCATGGGAAGCCACGTTTCCTGCTTGTGGCAGCTTGCATCTGGAAGAAATCCTGTTCCGTTCGGGATTGTAGGTGGCCATGGCCTGGTGCCCGGCAGAGGGAGTTGGGCACAAATGATGGCCTGTTTCCAGGGGTAAGTAAAGTCAGCTCCACAGGTGCCTGATGTAAGTTTGTAGGAGGCCTTTAGTCCTCTAAGGTAAGCCAGGCTTCCAGCTTGTGGCAGCTTGCATCTGGAAGAAATCCTGTTCCGTTCGGGATTGTAGGTGGCTGAGGCCTGATGCCCGGCAGAGGGAGTTGGGCACAAAGGATGGCCTGTTTCCAGGGGTAAGTAAAGTCAGCTGCCCAGGTGCCTGATGTCAGTTTGTAGGAGGCCTTTGGCTTTCCAAGGGAAGCCAGGCTTCCAGTTTGTGGCAGCTTGCATCTGGAAGAAATCCTGTTCCGTTCGGGATTGTAGGTGGCCGGAGCAGGGTGCCCGGCTGAGGGAGTTGGGCACAAAGGATGGGCTGTTTCCAGGGGTAAGTAAAGTCAGCTGCCCAGGTGCCTGATTTCAGTTTGTAGGAGGCCTTTGGCCCTCCAAGGGAAACCAGGTTTACTGCTTGTGGCAGCTTGCATCTGGAAGAAATCCTGTTCCGTTCGGGATTGTAGGTGGCCGAGGCCAGGTGCCCGGCAGAGGGAGTTGGGCACAAAGGATGGCCTGTTTCCAGGGGTAAGTAAAGTCAGCTTCCCAGGTGCCGGATGTCAGTTTGTAGGAGGCCTTTGGCCCTCCAAGGGAAGACAGGCTTCCAGTTTGTGGCAGCTTGCATCTGGAAGAAATCCTGTTCCGTTCGGGATTGTAGGTGGCCGCGGCCAGGTGCCCGGCAGAGGGAGTTGGGCACAAAGGATGGCCTGTTTCCAGGGGTAAGTAAAGTCAGCTACCCAGGTGCCTGATGTCAGTTTGTAGGAGGCCTTTGGCCCTCCAAGGGAAGCAAGTCTTCCTGTTCAAGGCAGCTTGCATCTGGAAGAAATGCTGTTCCGTTCGGGATTGTAGGTGGCCGAGCCCAGTTGCCCGGCTGAGAGAGTTGGGCACAAAGGATGTCCTGTTTCCAGAAGTAAGTAAAGTCAGCTGCCCAGGTGCCTGATGTCAGTTTGTAGGAGGCCTTTGGCCCTCCATGGGAAGTCAGGCTTCCTGCTTGTGGCAGCTTGCATCTGGATGAAATCCTGTCCCGTTCAAGATTGTAGGTGGGCGAGGCATGGTGCCCGGCAGTGGGAGTTGGGCACAAAGGATGGCCTGTTTCCAGGGGTAAGTAAAGTCAGCTGCCCAGGTGCCTGATGTCAGTTTGTAGGAGGCCTTTGGCCCTCCAAGGGAAGCAAGTCTTCCTGTTCAAGGCAGCTTGCATCTGGAAGAAATGCTGTTCCGTTCGGGATTGTAGGTGGCCGAGGCCAGGTGCCCGGCAGAGGGAGTTGGGCACAAATGATGGCCTGTTTCATGAGGAAAGTAAAGTCAGCTGCCCAAGTGCCTGATGTCAGTTTGTAGGAGGCCTTTGGCCCTCCATGGGAAGCCAGATTTTCTGCTTGTGGCAGCTTGCATCTGGAAGAAATGCTTTTCCGTTCAGGATTGTAGGTGGCCTAGGCCTGGTGCCCGGCAGAGGGAGTTGGGCACAAAGATGGGCTGTTTCCAGGGGTAAGTAAAGTCAGCTGCCCAGGTGCCTGATGTCAGTTTTTAGGAGGCCTTTGGCCCTCCATGGGAAGCCAGGCTTCCTGCTTGTGGCAGCTTGCATCTGGAAGAAATCCTGTTCCGTTCGGGATTGTAGGAGGCCGGAGCTGGGAGCCCGGCTGAGGGAGTTGGACACAAAGGATGGGCTGTTTCCAGGGGTAAGTAAAGTCAGCTGCCCACGTGCCTGATGTCAGTTTGTCGGCGGCTATTGGCCCTCCAAGGGAAGCCAGGCTTCCTGCTTGTGACAGCTTGCATCTGGAAGAACTCCTGTTCCGTTCGGGATTGTAGGTGGCCGAAGCTGTGGGACCGGTAGAGGGAGTTGGGCACAAAGGATGGCCTGTTTCCAGGGGTAAGTAAAGTCAGCTGCCCAGGTGCCTGATGTCAGTTTGTAGGAGGCCTTTGGCCCTCCAGGGGAAGCAAGTCTTCCTGTTCAAGGCAGCTTGCATATGGAAGAAATGCTGTTCCGTTCGGGATTGTAGGTGGCCGAGCCCAGTTGCCCGGCTGAGAGAATTGGGCACAAAGGATGTCCTGTTTCCAGAAGTAAGTAAACTCAGCTGCCCAGGTGCCTGATGTCAGTTTGTAGGAGGCCTTTGGCCCTCCATGGGAAGCCAGGCTTCCTGCTTGTGGCAGCTTGCATCAGGAAGGAATGCTGTTTCGTTCGGGATTGTAGGTGGCCGAGAGCAGGTGCCCGTCAGAGGGAGTTGGGCACAAATGATGGCCTTTTTCATGAGGAAAGTAAAGTCAGCTGCCCAAGTGCCTGATGTCAGTTTGTAGGAGGCCTTTGGTCCTCAATGGGAAGCCAGGCTTCCAGCTAGTAGCAGCTTGCATCAGGAAGAAATCCTGTTCCGTTCGGGATTGTAGGTGGCCAAGGCCAGGTGCCCGGCAGAGGGAGTTGGGCACAAAAGATGGCCTGTTTCCAGGGGTAAGTAAAGTCAGCTGCCCAGGTGCCTGATGTCAGTTTATAGGAGGCCTTTGGCCCTCCAAGGGAAGCCACGTTTCCAGCTTGTGGCAGCTTGCATCTGGAAGAAATGCTGTTCCGTTCGGGACTGTAGGTGGCCGGAGCAGGGTGCCCAGCTGAGGCTGTTGGGCACAAATGATGGCCTGTTTCCAGGGGTAAGTAATGTCAGCTGCCCAGGTGCCTGATGTCAGTTTGTAGGAGGCCTTTGGCCCTCGATGGGAAGCCAGGTTTCCAGCTTGTGGCAGCTTGCATCTGGAAGAAATGCTGTTCCGTTCGGGATTGTAGGTGGCCGAGGCCTGGTGCCTGGCAGAGGGGGTTGGGCACAAAGGATGGCCTGTTTCCAGGGGTAAGTAAAGTCAGCTGCCCAGGTGCCTGATGTCAGTTTGTAGGAGGCCTTTAGCCCTCCAAGTAAAGCCACGTTTCCAGATCGTGGCAGCTTGCATCTGGAAGAACTCCTGTTCCGTTCGGGATTGTAGGTGGCCGAAGCTGTGGGACCGGCAGAGGGAGTTGGGCACAAAGGATGGCCTGTTTCCAGGGGTAAGTAAAGTCAGCTGCCCAGGTGCCTGATGTCAGTTTGTAGGAGGCCTTTGGCCCTCCATGGGAAGCCAGGCTTCCTGCTTGTGGCAGCTTGCATCTGGAAGAAATCCTGTTCCGTTAGAGATTGTAGGTGGCCGAAGCCTGGTGCCCGGCAGAGGGAGTTGGGCACAAATGATGGCCTGTTTCATGAGGAAAGTAAAGTCAGCTGCCCAGGTGCCTGATGTCAATTTTTAGGAGGCCTTTGGCCCTCCAAGGGAAGCTAGTCTTCCAGTTTGTGGCAGTTTGCATCTGGAAGAAATCCTGTTCCGTTCGGGATTGTAGGTGGCCGACGCCAGGTGCCCGGCAGAGGGAGTTGGCACAAAGGATGGGCTGTTTCCAGGGGTAAGTAAAGTCAGCTGCCCAGGTGCCTGATGTCAGTTTGTAGGAGGCCTTTGGCCCTCCAAGGGAAGCTTGTCTTCCAGTTTGTGGCAGCTTGCATCTGGCAGAAATCCTGTTCCGTTCGGGATTGTAGGTGGGCGAGGCCTGGTGCCCGGCAGAGGGAGTTGGGCACAAAGGATGGGCTGTTTCCAGGGGTAAGTAAAGTCAGCTCCCCTGGTGCCTGATGTCTGTTTTCAGGTGTCTATTGGTCTTCCATGGGAAGCCAGGTTTCCTGCTTGTGGCAGCTTGCATCTGGAAGAAATGCTGTTCCGTTCGGGATTGTAGGTGGCTGAGGCGAGGTGCCCGGCAGAGGGAGTTGGGCACAAAGGATGGCCTGTTTCCAGGGGTAAGTAAAGTCAGCTGCCCAGGTGCCTGATGTCAGTTTGTAGGAGGCCTTTGGCCCTCCAAGGGAAGCTAGTCTTCCTGTTCAAGGCAGCTTGCATCTGGAAGAAATCCTGTTCCGTTCAGGATTGTAGGTGGCCAAGGCCTGGTGCCCGGCAGAGGGAGTTAGGCACAAAGGATGGCCTGTTTCCAGGGGTAAGTAAAGTCAGCTGCCCAGGTGCCTGATGTCAGTTTGTAGGAGGCCTTTGGCCCTCCAAGGGAAGCTAGTCTTGGTGACAGCTTGCATCTGGAAGAAATGCTGTTCCGTTCGGGATTGTAGGTGGCCGAGGCCTGGTGCCCGGCAGAGGGAGTTGGGCACAGAGGATGTCCTGTTTCCAGGGGTAAGTAAAGGCAGCTGCCCAGGTGCCTGATGTCAGTTTGTAGGAGGCCTTTGGCCCTCCAAGGGAAGCCAGGCTTCCAGTTTGTGGCAGCTTGTATCTGGAAGAAATCCTGTTAAGTTCGGTATTGTAGGTGGCCGAGGCCAGGTGTCCGGCAGAGGGAGTTGGGCACAAATGATGTCCTGTTTTCATGAGGAAAGTAAAGTCAGCTGCCCAGGTGCCTGATGTCAGTTTGTAGGAGGCCTTTGGCCCTCAAAGGAAAGCCAGGCTTCCCCGCTTGTGGCAGCTTGCATCGGGAAGAAATCCTGTTCCGTTCGGGATTGTAGGTGGCCAAGGCCAGGTGCCCGGCAGAGGGAGTTGGGCACAAAAGATGGCCTGTTTCCAGGGGTAAGTAAAGTCCGCTGCCCAGGTGCCTGATGTCAGTTTGTAGGAGGCCTTTGGCGCTCCAAGTGAAGCCACGTTTCCATCTTGTGGCAGCTTGCATCTGGAAGAACTCCTGTTCCGTTCGGGATTGTAGGTGGCTGAGGCCAGGTGCCCGGCAGGGGGAGTTGGGCACAAAGGATGGCCTGTTTCCAGGGGTAAGTAAAGTCAGCTGCCCAGGTGCCTGATGTCAGTTTGTAGGAGGCCTTTGGCCCTCCATGAGAAGCCAGGCTTCCTGCTTGTGGCAGCTTGCATCTGGAAGAAATGCTGTTCCGTTCGGGTCTGTAGGTGGCCGGAGCAGGGTGCCCGGCTGAGGCAGTTGGGCACAAAGGATGGCCTGTTTCCAGGGGTAAGTAAGGTCAGCTGCCAGGTGCCTGATGTCACTTTGTAGGAGGCCTTTGGCCCTCCATGGGAAGCCAGGTTTCCTGCTTGTGGCAGCTTGCATCTGGAAGAAATGCTGTTCCGTTCGGGATTGTAGGTGGCCGAGGCCTGGTGCCCGGCAGAGGGAGTTGGGCACAAAGGATGGCCTGTTTCCAGGGGTAAGTAAAGTCAGCTGCCCAGGTGCCTGATGTCAGTTTGTAGGAGGCCTTTTGGCCCTCCAAGGGAAGCCAGGCTTCCAGTTTGTGGCAGCTTCTATCTGGAAGAAATCCTGTTAAGTTCGGTATTGTAGGTGGGCGAGGCCAGGTGCCCGGCAGAGGGAGTTGGGCACAAATGATGTCCTGTTTCATGAGGAAAGTAAAGTCAGCTGCCCAGGTGCCTGATGTCAGTTTGTAGGAGGCCTTTGGTCCTCCATGGGAAGCCACGCTTCCAGCTTGTGGCAGCTTGCATCTGGAAGAAATCCTGTTCCGTTCGGGATTGTAGGTGGGCGAGGCCTGGTGCCCGGCAGAGGGAGTTGGGCACAAAGGATGGGTTGTTCCCAGGGGTAAGTAAAGTCAGCTGCCCAGGTGCCTGATGTCAGTTTGTAGGAGGCCTTTGGCCCTCCAAGGGAAGCTAGTCTTCCTGTTCAAGGCAGCTTGCATCTGGAAGAACTCCTGTTCCGTTCGGGATTGTACGTGGCCGAGGCCAGGTGCCTGTCAGAGGAGGAGTTGGGCACAAAGGATGGCCTGGTTTCCAGGGGGTAAGTAAAGTCAGCTGCCCAGGTGCCTGATGTCAGTTTGTAGGAGGCCTTTGGCCCTCCAAGAGAAGCCAGGCTTCCTGCTTGTGGCAGCTTGCATCTGGAAGAAATGCTCTTCCGTTCGGGATTTTAGGTGGCCGAGCCCAGTTGCCCGGCTGAGAGAGTTGGGCACAAAGGATGTCCTGTTTCCAGAAGGTAACTAAAGTCAGCTGCCCAGGTGCCTGAGGTCAGTTTGTAGGAGGCCTTTGGCCCTCCATGGAAGCCAGGCTTCCTGCTTCTGGCAGTTTGCATCAGGAAGGAATGCTGTTTCGTTCGGGATTGTAGGTGTCAGAGACCAGGTGCCCCGGCAGAGGGAGTTGGGCACAAAGGATGTCCTGTTTAGAGGGCTAAGTAAAGTCAGCTGCCCACGTTCCTGATGTCAGTTTGACGGAGGCCTTTGGCCCTCCAAGGGAAGCCAGGCTTCCTGCTTGTGGCAGCTTGCATCTGGAAGAAATCCTGTTCCGTTCAGGATTGTAGGCGGCCGAGGCCTGGTGCCCGGCAGAGGGAGTGGGGAACAAAGGATGGGCTGATTCCAGGGGTAAGTAAAGTCAGCTGCCCAGGTTCCTGATGTCAGTTTGTAGGAGGCCTTTGGCCCTCCAAGGGAAGACATTCTTCCAGCTTGTGGCAGCTTGCATCTGGAAGAAATGCTGTTCCGTTCGGGATTGTAGGTGGCCGAGGCCAGGTGCCCGGCAGAGGGAGTTGGGCACAAAGGATGGGCTGTTTCCAGGGGTAAGTAAAGTCAGCTGCCCAGGTGCCTGATGTCAGTTTGTAGGAGGCCTTGGTCCTCCAAGGGCAGCCAGGCTTCCAGTTTGTGGCAGCTTGCATCTGAAAGAAATCCTGTTCCGTTCGGGATTGTAGGTGGTCGAAGCTGTGGGACCGGCAGAGGGAGTTGGGCACAAAGGATGGCCTGTTTCCAGGGGTAAGTAAAGTCAGCTGCCCAGGTGCCTGATGTCAGTTTGTAGGAGGCCTTTGGCCCTCCAAGGGAAGCAAGTCTTCCTGTTCAAGGCAGCTTGCATCTGGAAGAAATGCTGTTCCGTTCGGGATTGTAGGTGGCCTAGCCCAGTTGCGCAGATGAGAGAGTTCGGCACAAAGGATGTCCTGTTTCCAGAAGTAAGTAAAGTCAGCTGCCCAGGTGCCTGATGTCAGTTTGTAGGAGGCCTTTGGCCCTCCATGGGAAGCCAGGCTTCTTGCTTCTGGCAGCTTGCATCTGGAAGAAATCCTGTTCTGTTAGAGATTGTAGGTGCCGAATCCTGGTGCCCGGCAGAGGGAGTTGGGCACAAATGATGGCCTGTTTCATGAGGAAAGTAAAGTCAGCTGCCAAGGTGCCTGATGTCAATTTTTAGGAGGCCTTTGGCCCTCCAAGGGAAGCAAGTCTTCCAGTTAGTGGCAGTTTGAATCTGGAAGAAATCCTGTCCCGTTCGGGATTGTAGGTGGCCGAGGCCAGGTGCCCGGCAGAGGGAGTTGGGCACAAAGGATGCCTGTTTCCAGGGGTAAGTAAAGTCAGCTGCCCAGGTGCCTGATGTCAGTTTGTAGGAGGCCTTTGGCCCTCCAAGTGAAGCGACGTTTCCAGCTTGCGGCAGCTTGCATCTGGAAGAACTCCTGTTCCGTTTAGGATTGTACGTGGCCGAGGCCAGGTGCCCGGCAGAGGGAGTTGGGGCAAAAAAGGATGGTCTGTTTCCAGGGATAAGTAAAGTCAGCTGCCCAGGTGCCTGATGTCAGTTTGTAGGAGGCCTTTGGCCCTCCATGGGAAGAAAGGTTTCCTGCTTGTGGCAGCTTGCATCTGGAAGAAATCCTGTTCCGTTCGGGATTGTAAGGTGGGCGAGGCCTAATGCCCGGCAGAGGGAGTTGGGCACAAATGATGGGCTGTTTCCAGGGTAAAGTAAAGTCAGCTCCCCTGGTGCCTGATGTCAGTTTGTAGGAGGCCTTTGGCCCTCCAAGGGAAGCTAGTCTTCCTGTTCAAGGCAGCTTGCATCTGGAAGAAATCCTGTTCCGTTCGGGATTGTAGGTGGCCGAGGCCAGTTGCCGGGCTGAGGGAGTTGGGCACAAAGGATGGCCTGTTTCCAGGGGTAAGTAAAGTCAGCTGCCCAGGTGCCTGATGTCAGTTTGTAGGAGGCCGTTGGCCCTCCAAGTGAAGCGACGTTTCCAGCTTGTGGCAGCTTGCATCTGGAAGAAATCCTGTTCCGTTCGGGATTTTAGGTGCCAGAAGCTGTGGGCCTGGCTGAGGGAGTTGGGCACAAAGGATGGCCTGTTTCCAGGGTAAGTAAAGTCAGCTGCCCAGGTGCCTGATGTCAGTTTATAGGAGGCCTTTGGCCCTCCGGGGGAAGCAAGTCTTCCTGTTCAAGGCAGCTTGCATATGGAAGAAATCCTGTTCCGTTCGGGATTGTAGGTGGGCGAGACCTGGTGCCCGGCAGAGGGAGTTGGGCACAAAGGATGGGCTGTTTCCAGGGGTAAGTAAAGTCAGCTGCCCAGGTGCCTGATGCCAGTTTGTAGGAGGCCTTTGGTCCTCCATGGGAAACTAGTCTTCCTGCTTGTGGCAGCTTGCATCTGGAAGAAATCCTGTTTCGTTCGGGATTGTAGGTTGCCGAGGCCAGGTGCCCGGCAGAGGGAGTTGGGCACAAAGGATGGCCTGTTTCCAGGGGTAAGTAAGTCAGCTGCCCAGGTGCCTGATGTCAGTTTGTAGGAGGCCTTTGGCCCTCCAAGTGAAGCCGCGTTTCCAGCTTGTGGCAGCTTGCATCTGGAAGAACTCCGGTTCCGTTCGGGATTGTAGGTGGCCGAGGCCAGGTGCCCGGCAGAGGGAGTTGGGCACAAAGGATGTCCTTCTTCCAGGAATAAGTAAAGTCAGCTGCCCAGGTGCCTGATGTCAGTTTGTAGGAGGCCTTTGGCCCTCCAAGGGAAGCTAGTCTTCCAGCTTGTGGCAGCATGCATCTGGAAGAAATGCTGTTTCGTTCGGGATTGTAGGTGGCCGAGGCCAGGTGCCCGGCAGAGGGAGTTGGGCACAAAGGATGTCCTGTTTAGAAGGGGTATGTAAAGTCAGCTGCCCACGTGCCTGATGTCAGTTTGTAGGAGGCCTTTGGCCCTCCATGGGAAGCCAGGCTTCCTGCTTGTGACAGCTTGCATCTGGAAGAAATCCTGTTCTGTTCAGGATTTTGCATCTGGAAGAAATCCTGTTCCGTTCGGGATTGTAGGTGGGCGAGGCCTGGTGCCCGGCAGAGGGAGTTGGGCACAAAGGATGGGCTGTTTCCAGGGGTAAGTAAAGTCAGCTGCCCAGGTGCCTGATGTCAGTTTGTAGGAGGCCTTTGGCCCTCCAAGAGAAGTATGTCTTCCAGTTTGTGGCAGCTTGCATCTGGAAGAAATCCTGTTCCGTTCAGGATTGTAGGTGGGCGAGGCCTGGTGCTTGGCAGAGGGAGTTGGGCACAAAGGATGGGCTGTTTCCAGGGGTAAGTTAAGTCAGCTGCCCAAATGTCTGATGTCAGTTTATAGGAGGCCTTTGGCCCTCCAAGGGAAGGTAGTCTTCCTGTTAAAGGCAGCTTGCATCTGGAAGAAATGCTGTTTCGTTCGGGATTGTAGGTGGCCGAGGCCAGGTGCCCGGCAGAGGGAGTTGGGCACAAAGGATGTCCTGTTTAGAGGGGTAAGTAAAGTCAGCTGCCCAGGTGCCTGATGTCAGTTTTTAGGAGGCCTTTGGCCCTCCTTGGGAAGCCAGGCTTCCTGGTTGTGGCAGCTTGCATCTGGAAGAAATCCTGTTCCGTTCAGGATTGTAGGTGGCCGAGGCCTGGTGCCCGGCAGAGGGAGTTGGGCACAAAGGATGGGCTTTTTCCAGGGGTAAGTAAAGTCAGCTGCCCAGGTGCCTGATGTCAGTTTGTAGGAGGCCTTTGGCCCTCCAAGGGAAGCTTGTCTTCCAGTTTGTGGCAGCTTGCATCTGGAAGAAATCCTGTTCCGTTCGGGATTGTAGGTGGGCGAGGCCTGGTGCCCGGCAGAGGGAGTTGGGCACAAAGGATGGGCTGTTTCCAGGGGTAAGTAAAGTCAGCTGCCCAGGTGCCTGATGTCAGTTTGTAGGAGGCCTTTGGCCCTCCATGGGAAGCCAGGCTTCCTGCTTGTGGCAGCTTGCATCTGGAAGAAATCCTGTTCCGTTCAGGATTGTAGGTGGCCAAGGCCTGGTGCCCGGCAGAGGGAGTTGGGCACAAAGGATGGGCTGTTTCCAGGGGTAAGTAAAGTCAGCTGCCCAGGTGCCTGATGTCAGTTTGCAGGTGGCTATTGGTCCTCCATGGAAAGCCAGGCTTCCAGCTTGTGGCAGCTTGCATCGGGAAGTAATACTGATCGGGATTGCAGGTGGCCGTGGCCTGGTGCCCTGCAGAGGGAGTTGGGCACAAAGGATGGCCTGTTTCCAGGGGTAAGTAAAGTCAGCTGCCCAGGTGCCTGATGTCAGTTTGTAGGAGGCCTTTGGCCCTCCAAGGGAAGCTTGTCTTCCAGTTTGTGGCAGCTTGCATCTGGAAGCAATCCTGTTCCGTTCGGGATTGTAGGTGGGCGAGACCTGGTGCCCGGCAGAGGGAGTTGGGCACAAAGGATGGGCTGTTTCCAGGGGTAAGTAAAGTCAGCTGCCCAGGTGCCTGATGCCAGTTTGTAGGAGGCCTTTGTTCCTCCATGGGAAACCAGTCTTCCATCTTGTGGCAGCTTGCATCTGGAAGAAATGCTGTTTCGTTCGGGATTGTAGGTGGCCGAGGCCAGGTGCCCGGCAGAGGGAGTTGGGCACAAAGGATGTCCTGTTTAGAGGGGTAAGTACAGTCAGCTGCCCAGGTGCCTGATGTCAGTTTGTAGGAGGCCTTTGGCCCTCCTTGGGAAGCCAGGCTTCCTGCTTGTGGCAGCTTGCATCTGGAAGAAATCCTGTTCCGTTCAGGATTGTAGGTGGCCGAGGCCTGGTGCCCGGCAGAGGGAGTTGGGCACAAAGGATGGGCTGTTTCCAGGGGTAAGTAAAGTCAGCTGCCCAGGTGCCTGATGTCAGTTTGTAGGAGGCCTTTGGCCCTCCATGGGAAGCCAGGCTTCCTGCTTGTGGCAGCTTGCATCTGGAAGAAATCCTGTTCCGTTCAGGATTGTAGGTGGGCGAGGCCTGGTGCCCGGCAGAGGGAGTTGGGCACAAAGGATGTGCTGTTTCCAGGGGTAAGTTAAGTCAGCTGCCCAAATGTCTGATGTCAGTTTATAGGAGGCCTTTGGCCCTCCAAGGGAAGCTAGTCTTCCTGTTAAAGGCAGCTTGCATCTGGAAGAAATCCTGTTCCGTTCGGGATTGTAGGTGGCCGAGGCCAGGTGCCCGGCAGAGGGAGTTGGGCACAAAGGATGGGCTGTTTCCAGGGGTAAGTAAAGTCAGCTGCCCAGGTGCCTGATGTCAGTTTGTAGGAGGCCTTTGGCCCTCCATGGGAAGCCAGGTTTACTGCTTGTGGCAGCTTGCATCTGGAAGAAATCCTGTTCCGTTCGGGATTGTAGGTGGCCGAGGCCAGGTTCCCGGCAGAGGGAGTTGGGCACATATGATGGCTGGTTTCCAGGGGTAAGTAAGCTCAGCTGCCCAGGTGCCTGATGTCAGTTTGTAGGAGGCCTTTGGCCCTCCAAGGGATGACAGGCTTCCAGTTTGTGGCAGCTTGCATCTGGAAGAAATCCTGTTCCGTTCAGGATTGTAGGTGGCCGAGGCCTGGAGCCCGGCAGAGGGAGTTGGGCACAAAGGATGGCCTGTTTCCAGGGGTAAGTAAAGTCAGCAGCCCAGGTGCCTGATGTCAGTTTGTAGGAGGCCTTTGGCCCTCCAAGGGAAGCTAGTCTTCCAGCTTGTGGCAGCTTGCATCTGGAAGAAATCCTGTTCCGTTCGGGATTGTAGGTGGGCGAGGCCAGGTGCCCGGCAGAGGGAGTTGGGCACAAAGGATGGGCTGTTTCCAGGGGTAAGTAAAGTCAGCTGCCCAGGTGCCTGATGTCAGTTTGTAGGAGGCCTTTGGCCCTCCAAGGGAAGCTTGTCTTCCAGTTTGTGGCAGCTTGCATCTGGAAGCAATCCTGTTCCGTTCGGGATTGTAGGTGGGCGAGACCTGGTGCCCGGCAGAGGGAGTTGGGCACAAAGGATGGGCTGTTTCCAGGGGTAAGTAAAGTCAGCTGCCCAGGTGCCTGATGCCAGTTTGTAGGAGGCCTTTGGTCCTCCATGGGAAACCAGTCTTCCAGCTTGTGGCAGCATGCATCTGGAAGAAATGCTGTTTCGTTCGGGATTGTAGGTGGCCGAGGCCAGGTGCCCGGCAGAGGGAGTTGGGCACAAAGGATGTCCTGTTTAGAGGGGTAAGTACAGTCAGCTGCCCAGGTGCCTGATGTCAGTTTGTAGGAGGCCTTTGGCCCTCCTTGGGAAGCCAGGCTTCCTGCTTGTGGCAGCTTGCATCTGGAAGAAATCCTGTTCCGTTCAGGATTGTAGGTGGCCGAGGCCTGGTGCCCGGCAGAAGGAGTTGGGCACAAAGGATGGGCTGTTTCCAGGGGTAAGTAAAGTCAGCTGCCCAGGTGCCTGATGTCAGTTTGTAGGAGGCCTTTGGCCCTCCATGGGAAGCCAGGCTTCCTGCTTGTGGCAGCTTGCATCTGGAAGAAATCCTGTTCCGTTCAGGATTGTAGGTGTCCGAGGCCTGGTGCCCGGCAGAGGGAGTTGGGCACAAAGGATGGGCTGTTTCCAGGGGTAAGTAAAGTCAGCTGCCCAGGTGCCTGATGTCAGTTTGTAGGAGGCCTTTGGCCCTCCAAGGGAAGCTTGTCTTCCAGTTTGTGGCAGCTTGCATCTGGAAGAAATCCTGTTCCGTTCGGGATTGTAGGTGGGCGAGGCCTGGTGCCCGGCAGAGGGAGTTGGGCACAAAGGATGGGCTGTTTCCAGGGGTAAGTAAAGTCAGCTGCCCAGGTGCCTGATGTCAGTTTGTAGGAGGCCTTTGGCCCTCCAAGAGAAGTATGTCTTCCAGTTTGTGGCAGCTTGCATCTGGAAGAAATCCTGTTTCGTTCAGGATTGTAGGTGGGCGAGGCCTGGTGCTTGGCAGAGGGAGTTGGGCACAAAGGATGGGCTGTTTCCAGGGGTAAGTTAAGTCAGCTGCCCAAATGTCTGATGTCAGTTTATAGGAGGCCTTTGGCCCTCCAAGGGAAGGTAGTCTTCCTGTTAAAGGCAGCTTGCATCTGGAAGAAATCCTGTTCCGTTCGGGATTGTAGGTGGCCGAGGCCAGGTGCCCGGCAGAGGGAGTTGGGCACAAAGGATGGGCTGTTTCCAGGGGTAAGTAAAGTCAGCTGCCCAGGTGCCTGATGTCAGTTTGTAGGAGGCCTTTGGCCCTCCATGGGAAGCCAGGTTTACTGCTTGTGGCAGCTTGCATCTGGAAGAAATCCTGTTCCGTTCGGGATTGTAGGTGGGCGAGGCCTGGTGCCCGGCAGAGGGAGTTGGGCACAAAGGATGGCCTGTTTCCAGGGGTAAGTAAAGTCAGCTGCCCAGGTGCCTGATGTCAGTTTGTAGGAGGCATTTGGCCCTCCAAGGGAAGCTTGTCTTCCAGTTTGTGGCAGCTTGCATCTGGAAGCAATCCTGTTCCGTTCGGGATTGTAGGTGGGCGAGACCTGGTGCCCGGCAGAAGGAGTTGGGCACAAAGGATGGGCTGTTTCCAGGGGTAAGTAAAGTCAGCTGCCCAGGTGCCTGATGTCAGTTTGTAGGAGGCCTTTGGCCCTCCAAGGGAAGCTTGTCTTCCAGTTTGTGGCAGCATGCATCTGGAAGAAATGCTGTTTCGTTCGGGATTGTAGGTGGCCGAGGCCAGGTGCCCGGCAGAGGGAGTTGGGCACAAAGGATGTCCTGTTTAGAGGGGTAAGTAAAGTCAGCTGCCCAGGTGCCTGATGTCAGTTTGTAGGAGGCCTTTGGCCCTCCTTGGAAAGCCAGGCTTCCTGGTTGTGGCAGCTTGCATCTGGAAGAAATCCTGTTCCGTTCAGGATTGTAGGTGGCCGAGGCCTGGTGCCCGGCAGAGGGAGTTGGGCACAAAGGATGGGCTGTTTCCAGGGGTAAGTAAAGTCAGCTGCCCAGGTGCCTGATGTCAGTTTGTAGGAGGCCTTTGGCCCTCCAAGGGAAGCTTGTCTTCCAGTTTGTGGCAGCTTGCATCTGGAAGAAATCCTGTTCCGTTCAGGATTGTAGGTGGGCGAGGCCTGGAGCCCGGCAGAGGGAGTTGGGCACAAAGGATGGGCTGTTTCCAGGGGTAAGTAAAGTCAGCTGCCCAGGTGCCTGATGTCAGTTTGTAGGAGGCCTTTGGCCCTCCATGGGAAGCCAGGCTTCCTGCTTGTGGCAGCTTGCATCTGGAAGAAATCTTGTTCCGTTCAGGATTGTAGGTGGCCAAGGCCTGGTGCCCGGCAGAGGGAGTTGGGCACAAAGGATGGGCTGTTTCCAGGGGTAAGTAAAGTCAGCTGCCCAGGTGCCTGATGTCAGTTGGTAGGAGGCCTTTGGCCCTCCAAGGGAAGCTTGTCTTCCAACTTGTGGCAGCTTGCATCGGGAAGAAATCCTGTTCCGTTCGGGATTGTAGGTGGCCGAGGCCAGGTGCCCGGCAGAGGGAGTTGGGCACAAAGGATGGGCTGTTTCCAGGGGTAAGTAAACTCAGATGCCCAGGTGCCTGATGTCAGTTTGTAGGAGGCCTTTGGCCCCCCAAGTGAAGCCACGTTTCCAGCTTGTGGCAGCTTGCATCTGGAAGAACTCCGGTTCCGTTCGGGATTGTAGGTGGCCAAGGCCATCTGCCCGGCAGAGGGAGTTGGGCACAAAGGATGTCTTGTTTCCAGGGGTAAGTAAAGTCATCTGCCCAGGTGCCTGATGTCAGTTTGTAGGAGGCCTTTGGCCCTCCATGGGAAGCCAGGCTTCCTGCTTGTGGCAGCTTGCATCAGGAGGAAATCGTGTTCCGTTCGGGATTGTAGGGGGCCGGAGCTGGGTGCCCGGATGAGGGAGTTGGACACAAACGATGGGCTGTTTCCAGGGGTAAGTAAAGTCAGCTGCCCAGGTGCCTGATGTCAGTTTGCAGGTGGCTATTGGTCCTCCATGGAAAGCCAGGCTTCCAGCTTGTGGCAGCTTGCATCGGGAAGTAATACTGATCTGTTCGGGATTGCAGGTGGCCGAGGCCTGGTGCCCGGCAGAGGGAGTTGGGCACAAAGGATGGCCTGTTTCCAGGGGTAAGTAAAGTCAGCAGCCCAGGTGCCTGATGTCAGTTTCTAGGAGGCCTTTGGCCCTCCAAGGGAAGCTAGTCTTCCAGCTTGTGGCAGCTTGCATCTGGAAGAAATCCTGTTCCGTTCGGGATTGTAGGTGTGCGAGGCCAGGTGCCCGGCAGAGGGAGTTGGGCACAAAGGATGGGCTGTTTCCAGGGGTAAGTAAAGTCAGCTGCCCAGGTGCCTGATGTCAGTTTGTAGGAGGCCTTTGGCCCTCCAAGGGAAGCTTGTCTTCCAGTTTGTGGCAGCATGCATCTGGAAGAAATGCTGTTTCGTTCGGGATTGTAGGTGGCCGAGGCCAGGTGCCCGGCAGAGGGAGTTGGGCACAAAGGATGTCCTGTTTAGAGGGGTAAGTAAAGTCAGCTGCCCAGGTGCCTGATGTCAGTTTGTAGGAGGCCTTTGGCCCTCCTTGGGAAGCCAGGCTTCCTGGTTGTGGCAGCTTGCATCTGGAAGAAATCCTGTTCCGTTCAGGATTGTAGGTGGCCGAGGCCTGGTGCCCGGCAGAGGGAGTTGGGCAAAAAGGATGGGCTGTTTCCAGGGGTAAGTAAAGTCAGCTGCCCAGGTGCCTGATGTCAGTTTCTAGGAGGCCTTTGGCCCTCCAAGGGAAGCTTGTCTTCCAGTTTGTGGCAGCTTGCATCTGGAAGAAATCCTGTTCCGTTCGGGGATGTAGGTGGGCGAGGCCTGGTGCCCGGCAGAGGGAGTTGGGCACAAAGGATGGGCTGTTTCCAGGGGTAAGTAAAGTCAGCAGCCCAGGTGCCTGATGTCAGTTTGTAGGAGGCCTTTGGCCCTCCATGGGAAGCCAGGCTTCCAGTTGTGGCAGCTTGCATCTGGAAGAAATCCTGTTCCGTTCAGGATTGTAGGTGGCCAAGGCCTGGTGCCCGGCAGAGGGAGTTGGGCACAAAGGATGGGCTGTTTCCAGGGGTAAGTAAAGTCAGCTGCCCAGGTGCCTGATGTCAGTTTGTAGGAGGCCTTTGGCCCCCCAAGTGAAGCCACGTTTCCAGCTTGTGGCAGCTTGCATCTGGAAGCAATCCTGTTCCGTTCGGGATTGTAGGTGGGCGAGACCTGGTGCCCGGCAGAGGGAGTTGGGCACAAAGGATGGGCTGTTTCCAGGGGTAAGTAAAGTCAGCTGCCCAGGTGCCTGATGCCAGTATGTAGGAGGCCTTTGGTCCTCCATGGGAAACCAGTCTTCCAGCTTGTGGCAGCTTGCATCTGGAAGAAATCCTGTTCCGTTTGGGATTGTAGGTGGCCGAGGCCAGGTGCCCGGCAGAGGGAGTTGGGCACAAAGGATGGGCTGTTTCCAGGGGTAAGTAAAGTCAGCTGCCCAGGTGCCTGATGTCAGTTTGTAGGAGGCCTTTGGCCCTCCATGGGAAGCCAGGTTTACTGCTTGTGGCAGCTTGCATCTGGAAGAAATCCTGTTCCGTTCGGGATTGTAGGTGGCCGAGGCCAGGTGCCCGGCAGAGGGAGTTGGGCACATATGATGGCTGGTTTCCAGGGGTAAGTAAGGTCAGCTGCCCAGGTGCCTGATGTCAGTTTGTAGGAGGCCTTTGGCCCTCCAAGGGATGACAGGCTTCCAGTTTGTGGCAGCTTGCATCTGGAAGAAATCCTGTTCCGTTCAGGATTGTAGGTGGCCGAGGCCTGGAGCCCGGCAGAGGGAGTTGGGCACAAAGGATGGCCTGTTTCCAGGGGTAAGTAAAGTCAGCAGCCCAGGTGCCTGATGTCAGTTTGTAGGAGGCCTTTGACCCTCCAAGGGAAGCTAGTCTTCCAGCTTGTGGCAGCTTGCATCTGGAAGAAATCCTGTTCCGTTCGGGATTGTAGGTGGGCGAGGCCAGGTGCCCGGCAGAGGGAGTTGGGCACAAAGGATGGGCTGTTTCCAGGGGTAAGTAAAGTCAGCTGCCCAGGTGCCTGATGTCAGTTTGTAGGAGGCCTTTGGCCCCCCAAGTGAAGCCACGTTTCCAGCTTGTGGCAGCTTGCATCTGGAAGAACTCCGGTTCCGTTCGGGATTGTAGGTGGCCGAGGCCATCTGCCCGGCAGAGGGAGTTGGGCACAAAGGATGGCCTGATTCCAGGGGTAAGTAAAGTCAGCTGCCCAGGTGCCTGATGTCAGTTTTTAGGAGGCCTTTGGCCCTCCATGGGAAGCCAGGCTTCCTGCTTGTGGCAGCTTGCATCTGGAAGAAATCGTGTTCCGTTCGGGATTGTAGGGGGCCGGAGCTGGGTGCCCGGATGAGGGAGTTGGACACAAAGGATGGGCTGTTTCCAGGGGTAAGTAAAGTCAGCTGCCCAGGTGCCTGATGTCAGTTTGCAGGTGGCTATTGGTCCTCCATGGAAAGCCAGGCTTCCAGCTTGTGGCAGCTTGCATCGGGAAGTAATACTGATCTGTTCGGGATTGCAGGTGGCCGAGGCCTGGTGCCCGGCAGAGGGAGTTGGGCACAAAGGATGGCCTGTTTCCAGGGGTAAGTAAAGTCAGCTGCCCAGGTGCCTGATGTCAGTTTGTAGGAGGCCTTTGGCCCTCCAAGGGAAGCTTGTCTTCCAGTTTGTGGCAGCTTGCATCTGGAAGCAATCCTGTTCCGTTCGGGATTGTAGGTGGGCGAGACCTGGTGCCCGGCAGAGGGAGTTGGGCACAAAGGATGGGCTGTTTCCAGGGGTAAGTAAAGTCAGCTGCCCAGGTGCCTGATGCCAGTATGTAGGAGGCCTTTGGTCCTCCATGGGAAACCAGTCTTCCAGCTTGTGGCAGCTTGCATCTGAAAGAAATCCTGTTCCGTTCGGGATTGTAGGTGGCCGAGGCCAGGTGCCCGGCAGAGGGAGTTGGGCACAAAGGATGGGCTGTTTCCAGGGGTAAGTAAAGTCAGCTGCCCAGGTGCCTGATGTCAGTTTGTAGGAGGCCTTTGGCCCTCCAAGGGAAGCTTGTCTTCCAGTTTGTGGCAGCTTGCATCTGGAAGCAATCCTGTTCCGTTCGGGATTGTAGGTGGGCGAGGCCTGGTGCCCGGCAGAGGGAGTTGGGCACAAAGGATGGGCTGTTTCCAGGGGTAAGTAAAGTCAGCTGCCCAGGTGCCTGATGTCAGTTTGTAGGAGGCCTTTGGCCCTCCAAGAGAAGTATGTCTTCCAGTTTGTGGCAGCTTGCATCTGGAAGAAATCCTGTTTCGTTCAGGATTGTAGGTGGGCGAGGCCTGGTGCTTGGCAGAGGGAGTTGGGCACAAAGGATGGGCTGTTTCCAGGGGTAAGTTAAGTCAGCTGCCCAAATGTCTGATGTCAGTTTATAGGAGGCCTTTGGCCCTCCAAGGGAAGGTAGTCTTCCTGTTAAAGGCAGCTTGCATCTGGAAGAAATCCTGTTCCGTTCGGGATTGTAGGTGGCCGAGGCCAGGTGCCCGGCAGAGGGAGTTGGGCACAAAGGATGGGCTGTTTCCAGGGGTAAGTAAAGTCAGCTGCCCAGGTGCCTGATGTCAGTTTGTAGGAGGCCTTTGGCCCTCCATGGGAAGCCAGGTTTACTGCTTGTGGCAGCTTGCATCTGGAAGAAATCCTGTTCCGTTCGGGATTGTAGGTGGGCGAGGCCTGGTGCCCGGCAGAGGGAGTTGGGCACAAAGGATAGCCTGTTTCCAGGGGTAAGTAAAGTCAGCTGCCCAGGTGCCTGATGTCAGTTTGTAGGAGGCATTTGGCCCTCCAAGGGAAGCTTGTCTTCCAGTTTGTGGCAGCTTGCATCTGGAAGCAATCCTGTTCCGTTCGGGATTGTAGGTGGGCGAGACCTGGTGCCCGGCAGAAGGAGTTGGGCACAAAGGATGGGCTGTTTCCAGGGGTAAGTAAAGTCAGCTGCCCAGGTGCCTGATGTCAGTTTGTAGGAGGCCTTTGGCCCTCCAAGGGAAGCTTGTCTTCCAGTTTGTGGCAGCATGCATCTGGAAGAAATGCTGTTTCGTTCGGGATTGTAGGTGGCCGAGGCCAGGTGCCCGGCAGAGGGAGTTGGGCACAAAGGATGTCCTGTTTAGAGGGGTAAGTAAAGTCAGCTGCCCAGGTGCCTGATGTCAGTTTGTAGGAGGCCTTTGGCCCTCCTTGGAAAGCCAGGCTTCCTGGTTGTGGCAGCTTGCATCTGGAAGAAATCCTGTTCCGTTCAGGATTGTAGGTGGCCGAGGCCTGGTGCCCGGCAGAGGGAGTTGGGCACAAAGGATGGGCTGTTTCCAGGGGTAAGTAAAGTCAGCTGCCCAGGTGCCTGATGTCAGTTTGTAGGAGGCCTTTGGCCCTCCAAGGGAAGCTTGTCTTCCAGTTTGTGGCAGCTTGCATCTGGAAGAAATCCTGTTCCGTTCAGGATTGTAGGTGGGCGAGGCCTGGAGCCCGGCAGAGGGAGTTGGGCACAAAGGATGGGCTGTTTCCAGGGGTAAGTAAAGTCAGCTGCCCAGGTGCCTGATGTCAGTTTGTAGGAGGCCTTTGGCCCTCCATGGGAAGCCAGGCTTCCTGCTTGTGGCAGCTTGCATCTGGAAGAAATCTTGTTCCGTTCAGGATTGTAGGTGGCCAAGGCCTGGTGCCCGGCAGAGGGAGTTGGGCACAAAGGATGGGCTGTTTCCAGGGGTAAGTAAAGTCAGCTGCCCAGGTGCCTGATGTCAGTTGGTAGGAGGCCTTTGGCCCTCCAAGGGAAGCTTGTCTTCCAACTTGTGGCAGCTTGCATCGGGAAGAAATCCTGTTCCGTTCGGGATTGTAGGTGGCCGAGGCCAGGTGCCCGGCAGAGGGAGTTGGGCACAAAGGATGGGCTGTTTCCAGGGGTAAGTAAACTCAGATGCCCAGGTGCCTGATGTCAGTTTGTAGGAGGCCTTTGGCCCCCCAAGTGAAGCCACGTTTCCAGCTTGTGGCAGCTTGCATCTGGAAGAACTCCGGTTCCGTTCGGGATTGTAGGTGGCCAAGGCCATCTGCCCGGCAGAGGGAGTTGGGCACAAAGGATGTCTTGTTTCCAGGGGTAAGTAAAGTCATCTGCCCAGGTGCCTGATGTCAGTTTGTAGGAGGCCTTTGGCCCTCCATGGGAAGCCAGGCTTCCTGCTTGTGGCAGCTTGCATCAGGAGGAAATCGTGTTCCGTTCGGGATTGTAGGGGGCCGGAGCTGGGTGCCCGGATGAGGGAGTTGGACACAAACGATGGGCTGTTTCCAGGGGTAAGTAAAGTCAGCTGCCCAGGTGCCTGATGTCAGTTTGCAGGTGGCTATTGGTCCTCCATGGAAAGCCAGGCTTCCAGCTTGTGGCAGCTTGCATCGGGAAGTAATACTGATCTGTTCGGGATTGCAGGTGGCCGAGGCCTGGTGCCCGGCAGAGGGAGTTGGGCACAAAGGATGGCCTGTTTCCAGGGGTAAGTAAAGTCAGCAGCCCAGGTGCCTGATGTCAGTTTCTAGGAGGCCTTTGGCCCTCCAAGGGAAGCTAGTCTTCCAGCTTGTGGCAGCTTGCATCTGGAAGAAATCCTGTTCCGTTCGGGATTGTAGGTGTGCGAGGCCAGGTGCCCGGCAGAGGGAGTTGGGCACAAAGGATGGGCTGTTTCCAGGGGTAAGTAAAGTCAGCTGCCCAGGTGCCTGATGTCAGTTTGTAGGAGGCCTTTGGCCCTCCAAGGGAAGCTTGTCTTCCAGTTTGTGGCAGCATGCATCTGGAAGAAATGCTGTTTCGTTCGGGATTGTAGGTGGCCGAGGCCAGGTGCCCGGCAGAGGGAGTTGGGCACAAAGGATGTCCTGTTTAGAGGGGTAAGTAAAGTCAGATGCCCAGGTGCCTGATGTCAGTTTGTAGGAGGCCTTTGGCCCTCCTTGGGAAGCCAGGCTTCCTGGTTGTGGCAGCTTGCATCTGGAAGAAATCCTGTTCCGTTCAGGATTGTAGGTGGCCGAGGCCTGGTGCCCGGCAGAGGGAGTTGGGCAAAAAGGATGGGCTGTTTCCAGGGGTAAGTAAAGTCAGCTGCCCAGGTGCCTGATGTCAGTTTCTAGGAGGCCTTTGGCCCTCCAAGGGAAGCTTGTCTTCCAGTTTGTGGCAGCTTGCATCTGGAAGAAATCCTGTTCCGTTCGGGGATGTAGGTGGGCGAGGCCTGGTGCCCGGCAGAGGGAGTTGGGCACAAAGGATGGGCTGTTTCCAGGGGTAAGTAAAGTCAGCAGCCCAGGTGCCTGATGTCAGTTTGTAGGAGGCCTTTGGCCCTCCATGGGAAGCCAGGCTTCCAGTTGTGGCAGCTTGCATCTGGAAGAAATCCTGTTCCGTTCAGGATTGTAGGTGGCCAAGGCCTGGTGCCCGGCAGAGGGAGTTGGGCACAAAGGATGGGCTGTTTCCAGGGGTAAGTAAAGTCAGCTGCCCAGGTGCCTGATGTCAGTTTGTAGGAGGCCTTTGGCCCTCCAAGGGAAGCTAGTCTTCCAGCTTGTGGCAGCTTGCATCTGGAAGAAATCCTGTTCCGTTCGGGATTGTAGGTGGCCGAGACCTGGTGCCCGGCAGAGGGAGTTGGGCACAAATGATGGTCTGTTTCATGAGGAAAGTAAAGTCAGCTGCCCAGGTGCCTGATGTCAGTTTGTAGGAGGCCTTTGGCCCCCCAAGTGAAGCCACGTTTCCAGCTTGTGGCAGCTTGCATCTGGAAGCAATCCTGTTCCGTTCGGGATTGTAGGTGGGCGAGACCTGGTGCCCGGCAGAGGGAGTTGGGCACAAAGGATGGGCTGTTTCCAGGGGTAAGTAAAGTCAGCTGCCCAGGTGCCTGATGCCAGTATGTAGGAGGCCTTTGGTCCTCCATGGGAAACCAGTCTTCCAGCTTGTGGCAGCTTGCATCTGGAAGAAATCCTGTTCCGTTTGGGATTGTAGGTGGCCGAGGCCAGGTGCCCGGCAGAGGGAGTTGGGCACAAAGGATGGGCTGTTTCCAGGGGTAAGTAAAGTCAGCTGCCCAGGTGCCTGATGTCAGTTTGTAGGAGGCCTTTGGCCCTCCATGGGAAGCCAGGTTTACTGCTTGTGGCAGCTTGCATCTGGAAGAAATCCTGTTCCGTTCGGGATTGTAGGTGGCCGAGGCCAGGTGCCCGGCAGAGGGAGTTGGGCACATATGATGGCTGGTTTCCAGGGGTAAGTAAGGTCAGCTGCCCAGGTGCCTGATGTCAGTTTGTAGGAGGCCTTTGGCCCTCCAAGGGATGACAGGCTTCCAGTTTGTGGCAGCTTGCATCTGGAAGAAATCCTGTTCCGTTCAGGATTGTAGGTGGCCGAGGCCTGGAGCCCGGCAGAGGGAGTTGGGCACAAAGGATGGCCTGTTTCCAGGGGTAAGTAAAGTCAGCAGCCCAGGTGCCTGATGTCAGTTTGTAGGAGGCCTTTGACCCTCCAAGGGAAGCTAGTCTTCCAGCTTGTGGCAGCTTGCATCTGGAAGAAATCCTGTTCCGTTCGGGATTGTAGGTGGGCGAGGCCAGGTGCCCGGCAGAGGGAGTTGGGCACAAAGGATGGGCTGTTTCCAGGGGTAAGTAAACTCAGATGCCCAGGTGCCTGATGTCAGTTTGTAGGAGGCCTTTGGCCCCCCAAGTGAAGCCACGTTTCCAGCTTGTGGCAGCTTGCATCTGGAAGAACTCCGGTTCCGTTCGGGATTGTAGGTGGCCAAGGCCATCTGCCCGGCAGAGGGAGTTGGGCACAAAGGATGTCTTGTTTCCAGGGGTAAGTAAAGTCATCTGCCCAGGTGCCTGATGTCAGTTTGTAGGAGGCCTTTGGCCCTCCATGGGAAGCCAGGCTTCCTGCTTGTGGCAGCTTGCATCAGGAGGAAATCGTGTTCCGTTCGGGATTGTAGGGGGCCGGAGCTGGGTGCCCGGATGAGGGAGTTGGACACAAACGATGGGCTGTTTCCAGGGGTAAGTAAAGTCAGCTGCCCAGGTGCCTGATGTCAGTTTGCAGGTGGCTATTGGTCCTCCATGGAAAGCCAGGCTTCCAGCTTGTGGCAGCTTGCATCGGGAAGTAATACTGATCTGTTCGGGATTGCAGGTGGCCGAGGCCTGGTGCCCGGCAGAGGGAGTTGGGCACAAAGGATGGCCTGTTTCCAGGGGTAAGTAAAGTCAGCAGCCCAGGTGCCTGATGTCAGTTTCTAGGAGGCCTTTGGCCCTCCAAGGGAAGCTAGTCTTCCAGCTTGTGGCAGCTTGCATCTGGAAGAAATCCTGTTCCGTTCGGGATTGTAGGTGTGCGAGGCCAGGTGCCCGGCAGAGGGAGTTGGGCACAAAGGATGGGCTGTTTCCAGGGGTAAGTAAAGTCAGCTGCCCAGGTGCCTGATGTCAGTTTGTAGGAGGCCTTTGGCCCTCCAAGGGAAGCTTGTCTTCCAGTTTGTGGCAGCATGCATCTGGAAGAAATGCTGTTTCGTTCGGGATTGTAGGTGGCCGAGGCCAGGTGCCCGGCAGAGGGAGTTGGGCACAAAGGATGTCCTGTTTAGAGGGGTAAGTAAAGTCAGCTGCCCAGGTGCCTGATGTCAGTTTGTAGGAGGCCTTTGGCCCTCCTTGGGAAGCCAGGCTTCCTGGTTGTGGCAGCTTGCATCTGGAAGAAATCCTGTTCCGTTCAGGATTGTAGGTGGCCGAGGCCTGGTGCCCGGCAGAGGGAGTTGGGCAAAAAGGATGGGCTGTTTCCAGGGGTAAGTAAAGTCAGCTGCCCAGGTGCCTGATGTCAGTTTCTAGGAGGCCTTTGGCCCTCCAAGGGAAGCTTGTCTTCCAGTTTGTGGCAGCTTGCATCTGGAAGAAATCCTGTTCCGTTCGGGGATGTAGGTGGGCGAGGCCTGGTGCCCGGCAGAGGGAGTTGGGCACAAAGGATGGGCTGTTTCCAGGGGTAAGTAAAGTCAGCAGCCCAGGTGCCTGATGTCAGTTTGTAGGAGGCCTTTGGCCCTCCATGGGAAGCCAGGCTTCCAGTTGTGGCAGCTTGCATCTGGAAGAAATCCTGTTCCGTTCAGGATTGTAGGTGGCCAAGGCCTGGTGCCCGGCAGAGGGAGTTGGGCACAAAGGATGGGCTGTTTCCAGGGGTAAGTAAAGTCAGCTGCCCAGGTGCCTGATGTCAGTTTGTAGGAGGCCTTTGGCCCTCCAAGGGAAGCTAGTCTTCCAGCTTGTGGCAGCTTGCATCTGGAAGAAATCCTGTTCCGTTCGGGATTGTAGGTGGCCGAGGCCAGGTGCCCGGCAGAGGGAGTTGGGCACAAATGATGGTCTGTTTCATGAGGAAAGTAAAGTCAGCTGCCCAGGTGCCTGATGTCAGTTTGTAGGAGGCCTTTGGCCCCCCAAGTGAAGCCACGTTTCCAGCTTGTGGCAGCTTGCATCTGGAAGCAATCCTGTTCCGTTCGGGATTGTAGGTGGGCGAGACCTGGTGCCCGGCAGAGGGAGTTGGGCACAAAGGATGGGCTGTTTCCAGGGGTAAGTAAAGTCAGCTGCCCAGGTGCCTGATGCCAGTATGTAGGAGGCCTTTGGTCCTCCATGGGAAACCAGTCTTCCAGCTTGTGGCAGCTTGCATCTGGAAGAAATCCTGTTCCGTTTGGGATTGTAGGTGGCCGAGGCCAGGTGCCCGGCAGAGGGAGTTGGGCACAAAGGATGGGCTGTTTCCAGGGGTAAGTAAAGTCAGCTGCCCAGGTGCCTGATGTCAGTTTGTAGGAGGCCTTTGGCCCTCCATGGGAAGCCAGGTTTACTGCTTGTGGCAGCTTGCATCTGGAAGAAATCCTGTTCCGTTCGGGATTGTAGGTGGCCGAGGCCAGGTGCCCGGCAGAGGGAGTTGGGCACATATGATGGCTGGTTTCCAGGGGTAAGTAAGGTCAGCTGCCCAGGTGCCTGATGTCAGTTTGTAGGAGGCCTTTGGCCCTCCAAGGGATGACAGGCTTCCAGTTTGTGGCAGCTTGCATCTGGAAGAAATCCTGTTCCGTTCAGGATTGTAGGTGGCCGAGGCCTGGAGCCCGGCAGAGGGAGTTGGGCACAAAGGATGGCCTGTTTCCAGGGGTAAGTAAAGTCAGCAGCCCAGGTGCCTGATGTCAGTTTGTAGGAGGCCTTTGACCCTCCAAGGGAAGCTAGTCTTCCAGCTTGTGGCAGCTTGCATCTGGAAGAAATCCTGTTCCGTTCGGGATTGTAGGTGGGCGAGGCCAGGTGCCCGGCAGAGGGAGTTGGGCACAAAGGATGGGCTGTTTCCAGGGGTAAGTAAAGTCAGCTGCCCAGGTGCCTGATGTCAGTTTGTAGGAGGCCTTTGGCCCCCCAAGTGAAGCCACGTTTCCAGCTTGTGGCAGCTTGCATCTGGAAGAACTCCGGTTCCGTTCGGGATTGTAGGTGGCCGAGGCCATCTGCCCGGCAGAGGGAGTTGGGCACAAAGGATGGCCTGATTCCAGGGGTAAGTAAAGTCAGCTGCCCAGGTGCCTGATGTCAGTTTTTAGGAGGCCTTTGGCCCTCCATGGGAAGCCAGGCTTCCTGCTTGTGGCAGCTTGCATCTGGAAGAAATCGTGTTCCGTTCGGGATTGTAGGGGGCCGGAGCTGGGTGCCCGGATGAGGGAGTTGGACACAAAGGATGGGCTGTTTCCAGGGGTAAGTAAAGTCAGCTGCCCAGGTGCCTGATGTCAGTTTGCAGGTGGCTATTGGTCCTCCATGGAAAGCCAGGCTTCCAGCTTGTGGCAGCTTGCATCGGGAAGTAATACTGATCTGTTCGGGATTGCAGGTGGCCGAGGCCTGGTGCCTGGCAGAGGGAGTTGGGCACAAAGGATGGCCTGTTTCCAGGGGTAAGTAAAGTCAGCTGCCCAGGTGCCTGATGTCAGTTTGTAGGAGGCCTTTGGCCCTCCAAGGGAAGCTTGTCTTCCAGTTTGTGGCAGCTTGCATCTGGAAGCAATCCTGTTCCGTTCGGGATTGTAGGTGGGCGAGACCTGGTGCCCGGCAGAGGGAGTTGGGCACAAAGGATGGGCTGTTTCCAGGGGTAAGTAAAGTCAGCTGCCCAGGTGCCTGATGCCAGTATGTAGGAGGCCTTTGGTCCTCCATGGGAAACCAGTCTTCCAGCTTGTGGCAGCTTGCATCTGAAAGAAATCCTGTTCCGTTCGGGATTGTAGGTGGCCGAGGCCAGGTGCCCGGCAGAGGGAGTTGGGCACAAAGGATGGGCTGTTTCCAGGGGTAAGTAAAGTCAGCTGCCCAGGTGCCTGATGTCAGTTTGTAGGAGGCCTTTGGCCCTCCAAGGGAAGCTTGTCTTCCAGTTTGTGGCAGCTTGCATCTGGAAGCAATCCTGTTCCGTTCGGGATTGTAGGTGGGCGAGGCCTGGTGCCCGGCAGAGGGAGTTGGGCACAAAGGATGGGCTGTTTCCAGGGGTAAGTAAAGTCAGCTGCCCAGGTGCCTGATGTCAGTTTGTAGGAGGCATTTGGCCCTCCAAGGGATGCCAGGCTTCCAGTTTGTGGCAGCTTGCATCTGGAAGAAATCCTGTTCCGTTCGGGGTTGTAGGTGGGCGAGGCCTGGTGCTTGGCAGAGGGAGTTGGGCACAAAGGATGGGCTGTTTCCAGGGGTAAGTTAAGTCAGCTGCCCAGGTGCCTGATGTCAGTTTGTAGGAGGCCTTTGGCCCTCCAAGGGAAGCTAGTCTTCCTGTTAAAGGCAGCTTGCATCTGGAAGAAATCCTGTTCCGTTCGGGATTGTAGGTGGGCGAGGCCTGGTGCTTGGCAGAGGGAGTTGGGCATAAATGATGGGCTGTTTCCAGGGGTAAGTTAAGTCACCTGCCCAAATGTCTGATGTCAGTTTATAGGAGGCCTTTGGCCCTCCAAGGGAAGCTAGTCTTCCTGTTAAAGGCAGCTTGCATCTGGAAGAAATCCTGTTCCGTTCGGGATTGTAGGTGGCCAAGGCCTGGTGCCCGGCAGAGGGAGTTGGGCACAAAGGATGGCCTGTTTCCACGGGTAAGTAAAGTCAGCTGCCCAGGTGCCTGATGTCAGTTTGTAGGAGGCCTTTGGCCCTCCATGTGAAGCCAGGTTTACTGCTTGTGGCAGCTTGCATCTGGAAGAAATCCTGTTCCGTTCGGGATTGTAGGAGGCCGAGGCCAGGTGCCCGGCAGAGGGAGTTGGGCACATATGATGGCTGGTTTCCAGGGGTAAGTAAGGTCAGCTGCCCAGGTGCCTGATGTCAGTTTGTAGGAGGCCTTTGTCCCTCCCAGGGATGACAGGCTTCCAGTTTGTGGCAGCTTGCATCTGGAAGAAATCCTGTTCCGTTCAGGATTGTAGGTGGCCGAGGCCTGGAGCCCGGCAGAGGGAGTTGGGCACAAAGGATGGACTGTTTCCAGGGGTAAGTAAAGTCAGCAGCCCAGGTGCCTGATGTCAGTTTGTAGGAGGCCTTTGGCCCTCCAAGGGAAGCTAGTCTTCCAGCTTGTGGCAGCTTGCATCTGGAAGAAATCCTGTTCCGTTCGGGATTGTAGGTAGGCTAAGCCAGGTGCCCGGCAGAGGGAGTTGGGCACAAAGGATGGGCTGTTTCCAGGGGTAAGTAAAGTCAGCTGCCCAGGTGCCTGATGTCAGTTTGTAGGAGGCCTTTGGCCCTCCATGGGAAGCCAGGCTTCCTGCTTGTGGCAGCTTGCATCTGGAAGAAATCCTGTTCCGTTCAGGATTGTAGGTGGCCGAGGCCTGGTGCCCGGCAGAGGGAGTTGGGCAAAAAGGATGGGCTGTTTCCAGGGTTAAGTAAAGTCAGCTGCCCAGGTGCCTGATGTCAGTTTGTAGGAGGCCTTTGGCCCTCCAAGGGAAGCTTGTCTTCCAGTTTGTGGCAGCTTGCATCTGGAAGCAATCCTGTTCCGTTCGGGATTGTAGGTGGGCGAGGCCTGGTGCTTGGCAGAGGGAGTTGGGCACAAAGGATGGGCTGTTTCCAGAGGTAAGTTAAGTCAGCTGCCCAAATGTCTGATGTCAGTTTATAGGAGGCCTTTGGCCCTCCAAGGGAAGCTAGTCTTCCTGTTAAAGGCAGCTTGCATCTGGAAGAAATCCTGTTCCGTTCGGGATTGTAGGTGGCCGAGGCCAGGTGCCCGGCAGAGGGAGTTGGGCACAAAGGATGGGCTGTTTCCAGGGGTAAGTAAAGTCAGCTGCCCAGGTGCCTGATGTCAGTTTGTAGGAGGCCTTTGGCTCTCCATGTGAAGCCAGGATTACTGCTTGTGGCAGCTTGCATCTGGAAGAAATCCTGTTCCGTTCGGGATTGTAGGAGGCCGAGGCCAGGTGCCCGGCAGAGGGAGTTGGGCACATATGATGGCTGGTTTCCAGGGGTAAGTAAGGTCAGCTGCCCAGGTGCCTGATGTCAGTTTGTAGGAGGCCTTTGGCCCTCCAAGGGATGACAGGCTTCCAGTTTGTGGCAGCTTGCATCTGGAAGAAATCCTGTTCCGTTCGGGATTGTAGGTGGGCGAGGCCAGGTGCCCGGCAGAGGGAGTTGGGCACAAAGGATGGGCTGTTTCCAGGGGTAAGTAAAGTCAGCTGCCCAGGTGCCTGATGTCAGTTTGTAGGAGGCCTTTGGCCCCCCAAGTGAAGCCACGTTTCCAGCTTGTGGCAGCTTGCATCATGAAGAACTCCGGTTCCGTTCGGGATTGTAGGTGGCCGAGGCAATCTGCCCGGCAGAGGGAGTTGGGCACAAAGGATGGCCTGTTTCCAGGGGTAAGTAAAGTCAGCTGCCCAGGTGCCTGATGTCAGTTTGTAGGAGGCCTTTGGCCCTCCAAGGGAAGCTTGTCTTCCAGTTTGTGGCAGCTTGCATCTGGAAGCAATCCTGTTCCGTTCGGGATTGTAGGTGGGCGAGACCTGGTTGCCCGGCAGAGGGAGTTGGGCACAAAGGATGGGCTGTTTCCAGGGGTAAGTAAAGTCAGCTGCCCAGGTGCCTGATGCCAGTATGTAGGAGGCCTTTGGTCCTCCATGGGAAACCAGTCTTCCAGCTTGTGGCAGCTTGCATCTGGAAGAAATCCTGTTC
>NW_027094733.1:0-59493 GCF_029207755.1 Chamaea fasciata
GGTCACATCTGGGACATCCCCATCTCCAAACCCGACTCAAAAAAATCCCTCCCGCTGACCCCTGCCCTGGTACCCCGCTTTCATCCCCTCTGTGGCTCCAAGCCCTCCACTTATCTCTCAAATGTCTGGGGAGGTGAATCCACGCCGGGCGCCAAAGAAGGCCGCCTCTCCCTCAGAAAAATTCCTCCCGTCACTGGGCTGCTGTCTCCTAGTCAGCTACGATAAAGAAAATCAAATATCAAAGCATAATCTTAGCTGCACATCAGCCAAAACCCAGCAGCTCTGCTACTCACCGTCTCTTAAGCAGGACCGGGCCCTCGGGCCCCGTGCGTGCTTCAGCTGAGCTCGGAGGCCGACGCTCGCAGCGCCAAAGCCTTAGAGGCATTACTGGCACCGAGCCCACCCACCGTGGCCTCCATTAGGGCTGTGAGCATCCCCGGTTAGAGCAGGACAGGAACGCAGGGTGGACATCCCCGGTGAACCTCAACCCTGTGGACTCTGCCCCACCACTGTCACTTCCTGCCTGGCCCTAGCTTAGGGCTACTGCCTGCACCTCTCAGGACTTCTGGCCTTGTCTTGCGTTAGGATTGCTGCCGGCACCTGCTCTCAGGGAAACGGTGTTGGCAGCAGCGCTGTGAGGGCCGGGATGCCTGTACTCTGACTTGTATCCTAGGCTGTACCCCTGATTTTCACTGTGTGTTCTCTAGTCCTTGAGTCCTTTACCTCAGCCTCTGTGTGTATCACTGTAACCTCCCCCCTTCTGAACCCTGCTTCTTCAGAGCCCTAGACCTTGCAGCCGGGGACGCTCTGCACCGTTAGGGTCCCAAGAGCTGTCCCGCACGCAGGACAGGTACATCCACAGTTGTTCCCTGCCTACCCTAAGAAACGTGGCCCTGAGACAGGGCAGAGGCTGACAGAGCCGAACTCTTTGCGGTGGCAAAAGGCACGAAGCCTTACCAACCGCCGCCTCGAGAGGGAATCAGGAGCACTTCCACCGGCTGCGGAGAGACAGGGAATCCCAGGGTGGGTGGGGCGGGAAACCCCCGTTATCCCCAGCCCTGTTGGATCCTGCTCCCCACTATCGCTTCCTGCCTGGCCCTAGCCTGACTGTGTCTGCACAGGTCAGAGCTTCTGGTGTGTTCCTGCACTAGGGCTGCTGCCTGCACCTGCTCTCAGGGGAAGTGTGCTGGTAGCAGTGCTGTGAGGGCCGCTACACCTGTACTCTGACTTGTATCCTAGCCCGCTCCCCTGAGTTTCACCGTGTGTCCTCTAGTCCTTGAGTCCTTTACCTCAGCCTCTGTGTGTGTGGCTACACCTCCCCCCTTCTAAACCCAACTTCTTTAGAGCCCTGCACCTCGCAGCCAGGCCTTCTGGCATTGTCCTGCATAAGGGCTCCTGCCTGTACCTGCACTCAGGGAAACGGGCATGTCTTTAGGGCTACTCCTTCGGGTCTGGGGTAGGGGTGGGGTCGGGCTGGTACACCTGTACTCTCAATTGGCACATCTTGGACATCCCTATCTCCACACCTGACTCAAAAACCCCTCCTGACAAGTCCTGACCCAGCACTCCACTTTCATCCCCTCTGTGGCTCTGAACCCTCCACTTATCTCTTGGACGTCTGGGGATGAGAATCCACGCCGGGTGCCAAAGAAGGCCGCCTCTCCCTCAGGGAAACTCCTGCTGTCGCCGGGCTGTTGTCTCTTAGTCAGCTACAACAAAGAAAACCAAACATGAATGCGTGATCTTAGCAGCCCATCACCCAAAACCCGACAATTCTGCTACTCACCGTCTCCTAAGCTTGCCTGTGTCCTCGGCCCCGCGCTTCAGCTGCGCTCAGAGGCCAACGCCGGCGTCGCAGGGTCTGCCTGGGTAAAGAGCAGACAAGGTGACGTGGCAGCGCTGGAACTTGAGGGGACCCTCCCTCCTTCTCCTCCCTGACTCACCTCAACTCCTCGGCCGTTATCCAAGCCTACCTGGATGGGGCCTTCACAAGGAGAAGATCAAGGCTCCATCACAGACTCCTGGAATGCTCCCGGAGGGCTCACGGGTGAGGTGACGCGGGTCTGTCGTCCCGTTGGTGAGAGGGGAGCTCGGCCTCCTGCGAGTGGACTCCCTAAAACGCACAATAACGGAGGCTTAGAGTTGCACCAGCGAGTGAGGCTTGAACAATAGCAACGGCTTCTGTCCACCCGTCACTGCTCACCTCGCCCACGTCAGCTTGACTGCTGAGATCCGGCTTCACCACCTAAAAATAAAGACAAAGAACAGAGCTGTAACACAGCCATCATTTACACCTCCCCTGCAAACAGAAACAGGGACTGACCTTCTCAGGGGAGCCCCCTCACCCAGGATGGGGGGCTCTGCCACAGATTTCATCTCTCTGCATCTGAAACAGAGTCAGGACAAAAGTCAGAGTGCTGCAGGATACCTTGACAGCTCCAGACATCTTGTGGCAATCTAGGAATACCCTCTACAGTCTAACCACACCCCACATCACAAATTTCAAGCCCCCAGGACTATTACCCTCGTACCCCTACACCCAGACTGAGCAGCAAGGCAGAGCAGCTCCGGGCCAAACACACACCAACACCCGTGACACAGCACAGGACAAACGAGGGGACGCAACAGGGACAGAAAACTCTGGGCAAGAAGAACGACCCTGAGGGTCCAGAGAACTCGGAATGAGATGACCGAGGTAAGACGGAAGGTGAGCTGGCCAGGCTCAGAGAACCCTGCAGGAACAAGATGCCATCGGGATGACTTATCCCAAGAGACGCAGAGATGGATGCCCGAGAATCCTACGGTCAGAATCCTCCACCTGTCTTTGCATTCTCACAAGACCTAACCCGCCGGAATGGATCAGGGCGGTGCACGGCTGTCAGTACAGCTCAGAACAAGACCTGAAAAGGCATCGGACTGGATGCTTGTGAAGAGAGATGGATTCTGATGAGTGTCCGAGCAGCTGAGACAAAGGCACCTGGCTGAGGAGCACAGAGATCAGAAATGCTAAGACTGACGCCAGGGGTTTTGACAGGCCCCTGAAAGGACTAAAGGAAAAGACAAGACACCAAACAGACAGAGTGCACAAGAGACAAGTGACACAACACACACCAGGACTGCTCTGCCCTGCACACCTCAGCACTGACATGAAAAATGAGACTTTTCCTTCACGTAGCCTAAGGGGTCACATCTGGGACATCCCCATCTCCAAACCCGACTCAAAAAAATCCCTCCCGCTGACCCCTGCCCTGGTACCCCGCTTTCATCCCCTCTGTGGCTCCAAGCCCTCCACTTATCTCTCAAATGTCTGGGGAGGTGAATCCACGCCGGGCGCCAAAGAAGGCCGCCTCTCCCTCAGAAAAATTCCTCCCGTCACTGGGCTGCTGTCTCCTAGTCAGCTACGATAAAGAAAATCAAATATCAAAGCATAATCTTAGCTGCACATCAGCCAAAACCCAGCAGCTCTGCTACTCACCGTCTCTTAAGCAGGACCGGGCCCTCGGGCCCCGTGCGTGCTTCAGCTGAGCTCGGAGGCCGACGCTCGCAGCGCCAAAGCCTTAGAGGCATTACTGGCACCGAGCCCACCCACCGTGGCCTCCATTAGGGCTGTGAGCATCCCCGGTTAGAGCAGGACAGGAACGCAGGGTGGACATCCCCGGTGAACCTCAACCCTGTGGACTCTGCCCCACCACTGTCACTTCCTGCCTGGCCCTAGCTTAGGGCTACTGCCTGCACCTCTCAGGACTTCTGGCCTTGTCTTGCGTTAGGATTGCTGCCGGCACCTGCTCTCAGGGAAACGGTGTTGGCAGCAGCGCTGTGAGGGCCGGGATGCCTGTACTCTGACTTGTATCCTAGGCTGTACCCCTGATTTTCACTGTGTGTTCTCTAGTCCTTGAGTCCTTTACCTCAGCCTCTGTGTGTATCACTGTAACCTCCCCCCTTCTGAACCCTGCTTCTTCAGAGCCCTAGACCTTGCAGCCGGGGACGCTCTGCACCGTTAGGGTCCCAAGAGCTGTCCCGCACGCAGGACAGGTACATCCACAGTTGTTCCCTGCCTACCCTAAGAAACGTGGCCCTGAGACAGGGCAGAGGCTGACAGAGCCGAACTCTTTGCGGTGGCAAAAGGCACGAAGCCTTACCAACCGCCGCCTCGAGAGGGAATCAGGAGCACTTCCACCGGCTGCGGAGAGACAGGGAATCCCAGGGTGGGTGGGGCGGGAAACCCCCGTTATCCCCAGCCCTGTTGGATCCTGCTCCCCACTATCGCTTCCTGCCTGGCCCTAGCCTGACTGTGTCTGCACAGGTCAGAGCTTCTGGTGTGTTCCTGCACTAGGGCTGCTGCCTGCACCTGCTCTCAGGGGAAGTGTGCTGGTAGCAGTGCTGTGAGGGCCGCTACACCTGTACTCTGACTTGTATCCTAGCCCGCTCCCCTGAGTTTCACCGTGTGTCCTCTAGTCCTTGAGTCCTTTACCTCAGCCTCTGTGTGTGTGGCTACACCTCCCCCCTTCTAAACCCAACTTCTTTAGAGCCCTGCACCTCGCAGCCAGGCCTTCTGGCATTGTCCTGCATAAGGGCTCCTGCCTGTACCTGCACTCAGGGAAACGGGCATGTCTTTAGGGCTACTCCTTCGGGTCTGGGGTAGGGGTGGGGTCGGGCTGGTACACCTGTACTCTCAATTGGCACATCTTGGACATCCCTATCTCCACACCTGACTCAAAAACCCCTCCTGACAAGTCCTGACCCAGCACTCCACTTTCATCCCCTCTGTGGCTCTGAACCCTCCACTTATCTCTTGGACGTCTGGGGATGAGAATCCACGCCGGGTGCCAAAGAAGGCCGCCTCTCCCTCAGGGAAACTCCTGCTGTCGCCGGGCTGTTGTCTCTTAGTCAGCTACAACAAAGAAAACCAAACATGAATGCGTGATCTTAGCAGCCCATCACCCAAAACCCGACAATTCTGCTACTCACCGTCTCCTAAGCTTGCCTGTGTCCTCGGCCCCGCGCTTCAGCTGCGCTCAGAGGCCAACGCCGGCGTCGCAGGGTCTGCCTGGGTAAAGAGCAGACAAGGTGACGTGGCAGCGCTGGAACTTGAGGGGACCCTCCCTCCTTCTCCTCCCTGACTCACCTCAACTCCTCGGCCGTTATCCAAGCCTACCTGGATGGGGCCTTCACAAGGAGAAGATCAAGGCTCCATCACAGACTCCTGGAATGCTCCCGGAGGGCTCACGGGTGAGGTGACGCGGGTCTGTCGTCCCGTTGGTGAGAGGGGAGCTCGGCCTCCTGCGAGTGGACTCCCTAAAACGCACAATAACGGAGGCTTAGAGTTGCACCAGCGAGTGAGGCTTGAACAATAGCAACGGCTTCTGTCCACCCGTCACTGCTCACCTCGCCCACGTCAGCTTGACTGCTGAGATCCGGCTTCACCACCTAAAAATAAAGACAAAGAACAGAGCTGTAACACAGCCATCATTTACACCTCCCCTGCAAACAGAAACAGGGACTGACCTTCTCAGGGGAGCCCCCTCACCCAGGATGGGGGGCTCTGCCACAGATTTCATCTCTCTGCATCTGAAACAGAGTCAGGACAAAAGTCAGAGTGCTGCAGGATACCTTGACAGCTCCAGACATCTTGTGGCAATCTAGGAATACCCTCTACAGTCTAACCACACCCCACATCACAAATTTCAAGCCCCCAGGACTATTACCCTCGTACCCCTACACCCAGACTGAGCAGCAAGGCAGAGCAGCTCCGGGCCAAACACACACCAACACCCGTGACACAGCACAGGACAAACGAGGGGACGCAACAGGGACAGAAAACTCTGGGCAAGAAGAACGACCCTGAGGGTCCAGAGAACTCGGAATGAGATGACCGAGGTAAGACGGAAGGTGAGCTGGCCAGGCTCAGAGAACCCTGCAGGAACAAGATGCCATCGGGATGACTTATCCCAAGAGACGCAGAGATGGATGCCCGAGAATCCTACGGTCAGAATCCTCCACCTGTCTTTGCATTCTCACAAGACCTAACCCGCCGGAATGGATCAGGGCGGTGCACGGCTGTCAGTACAGCTCAGAACAAGACCTGAAAAGGCATCGGACTGGATGCTTGTGAAGAGAGATGGATTCTGATGAGTGTCCGAGCAGCTGAGACAAAGGCACCTGGCTGAGGAGCACAGAGATCAGAAATGCTAAGACTGACGCCAGGGGTTTTGACAGGCCCCTGAAAGGACTAAAGGAAAAGACAAGACACCAAACAGACAGAGTGCACAAGAGACAAGTGACACAACACACACCAGGACTGCTCTGCCCTGCACACCTCAGCACTGACATGAAAAATGAGACTTTTCCTTCACGTAGCCTAAGGGGTCACATCTGGGACATCCCCATCTCCAAACCCGACTCAAAAAAATCCCGCCTGCTGACCCCTGCCCTGGTACCCCGCTTTCATCCCCTCTGTGGCTCCAAGCCCTCCACTTATCTCTCAAATGTCTGGGGAGGTGAATCCACGCCGGGCGCCAAAGAAGGCCGCCTCTCCCTCAGAAAAATTCCTCCCGTCACTGGGCTGCTGTCTCCTAGTCAGCTACGATAAAGAAAATCAAATATCAAAGCATAATCTTAGCCGCACATCAGCCAAAACCCAGCAGCTCTGCTACTCACCGTCTCTTAAGCAGGACCGGGCCCTCGGGCCCCGTGCGTGCTTCAGCTGAGCTCGGAGGCCGACGCTCGCAGCGCCAAAGCCTTAGAGGCGTTACTGGCACCGAGCCCACCCACCGTGGCCTCCATTAGGGCTGTGAGCATCCCCGGTTAGAGCAGGACAGGAACGCAGGGTGGACATCCCCGGTGAACCTCAACCCTGTGGACTCTGCCCCACCACTGTCACTTCCTGCCTGGCCCTAGCTTAGGGCTACTGCCTGCACCTCTCAGGACTTCTGGCCTTGTCTTGCGTTAGGATTGCTGCCGGCACCTGCTCTCAGGGAAACGGTGTTGGCAGCAGCGCTGTGAGGGCCGGGATGCCTGTACTCTGACTTGTATCCTAGGCTGTACCCCTGATTTTCACTGTGTGTTCTCTAGTCCTTGAGTCCTTTACCTCAGCCTCTGTGTGTATCACTGTAACCTCCCCCCTTCTGAACCCTGCTTCTTCAGAGCCCTAGACCTTGCAGCCGGGGACGCTCTGCACCGTTAGGGTCCCAAGAGCTGTCCCGCACGCAGGACAGGTACATCCACAGTTGTTCCCTGCCTACCCTAAGAAACGTGGCCCTGAGACAGGGCAGAGGCTGACAGAGCCGAACTCTTTGCGGTGGCAAAAGGCACGAAGCCTTACCAACCGCCGCCTCGAGAGGGAATCAGGAGCACTTCCACCGGCTGCGGAGAGACAGGGAATCCCAGGGTGGGTGGGGCGGGAAACCCCCGTTATCCCCAGCCCTGTTGGATCCTGCTCCCCACTATCGCTTCCTGCCTGGCCCTAGCCTGACTGTGTCTGCACAGGTCAGAGCTTCTGGTGTGTTCCTGCACTAGGGCTGCTGCCTGCACCTGCTCTCAGGGGAAGTGTGCTGGTAGCAGTGCTGTGAGGGCCGCTACACCTGTACTCTGACTTGTATCCTAGCCTGCTCCCCTGAGTTTCACCGTGTGTCCTCTAGTCCTCGAGTCCTTTACCTCAGCCTCTGTGTGTGTGGCTACACCTCCCCCCTTCTAAACCCAACTTCTTTAGAGCCCTGCACCTCGCAGCCAGGCCTTCTGGCATTGTCCTGCATAAGGGCTCCTGCCTGTACCTGCACTCAGGGAAACGGGCATGTCTTTAGGGCTACTCCTTCGGGTCTGGGGTAGGGGTGGGGTCGGGCTGGTACACCTGTACTCTCAATTGGCACATCTTGGACATCCCTATCTCCACACCTGACTCAAAAACCCCTCCTGACAAGTCCTGACCCAGCACTCCACTTTCATCCCCTCTGTGGCTCTGAACCCTCCACTTATCTCTTGGACGTCTGGGGATGAGAATCCACGCCGGGTGCCACAGAATGCCGCCTCGCTCTCTGGGAATTTCCTGCTGTCACCGGGCTGCTGTCTCTTATTCAGCTACAAGAAATAAAACAAACATCGATGTATGATCTCAGCAGATCTGTTGGCCAATCGGTCAGGGCGTAAGACAAGTAGACCACCTAAAACACACAAACAATAACATATGCTGAAGAGTTACATCAGAAACACCAGCACACTTAACTGCATAAATATATAAATTTTCAAACAGACAACCCCAAAAAAATTCCAGCAAAAAAAGCCAACTCTTATCACCCCTAGTCAAACTACTGAATATAATAAAAACAACACCATGTCCAAACCCCTTAATAATACTCCAGAACATATACTCAGAGCCCCCCCAAAGTTAAAGACTTCCCCCTAGCCAAATAAAAAGGAAAAAGCCCATGTCTTGCGACCCATATTAATTCATTAACTTAAAACTTTAAAAATAAACGTTAAAGTTTAAACCTTTAGACAACACTAGCACACCATAGACGCCAATCCCATCACTACATGCCAAACCAAAACTTATTTCAACCTTTTGTGCTGCTGCTGCTGCTCGGCACAAAGGTTTGTCCCTCAGCACCTCCTGAAGTAATGTTCCACGCCCAAGGCCTCCCCCAGCCCCTGTGAGATGAACTCACCATCCTTCCATGAGCCTCACCTGGGAGCCCAGCATAAACCCCTCTCCTCCCGCAGCTCCGTGCCAAACTCAGCTCGGGCTCCCCTCTTAAAGCAGTGCTGGCAGGACCCGCCCCCTCGTTATCCTTTACAGCTTCCACCTGTCCCCTCATCAGTGTGACAGCTCTCACCTGGGGCTGCTCTGTCCCCTCAATCATCCTGTGACAGCTCTCACCTGCAGCTGCTGCCAGTCCCTGCTGCTCATTTCCTGGACATTGCACTGTGTGCACTGACACGCTGGGGCACCGGGCTTTCCTTGCTGTGAATAAGGATCCCTCTGCTCCTGCACGTGCCCAAGGCTGAAACTGGGATTCCACCTCCTAAATTCCGTTTGTGTGAGGTTCACAATTCCTAAGGAAATTTCCCAGCAATCGTTACCCTTCATTTACATTTTCTCCTTTGGAATCATCACTACCTTGTCTTTCTGTGCAAGGGTTCCAAACGTTCATTGGGAGTTCAGTAGCCGGGTTGGCTTGTTTATAACTTAGCTGACAATCCCAGGCTAAATCCAAACACCCAGAGATACAGGGAAATATGGAGACAGTTTATAAATACTGCCCACCTCTGACCCTGAATTCTTCATCGCACATCCTCGGAGCAGATTTACTCCATCCTTTCATCCCAGCAGCACCCCTCCAGCACAACTCTCACTTCTCACACATGTTTCTTCCCACAAACCAAACAGAAATCTACTACAGGGCGAGGCGGGGAGGGGCGAGGCCGGTCTCGGGGCAGAGCCCCCGGGCCCTCAGGGCGGGCCGGGGGGACCGGAGCAGAGCCCGGGCCGGGTTGGAGCCGGAGCCGGTCTGAGGGCGGAGGCCCCGGGCCCTCAGCGCGGGCCGGGGGGCGGGGGCGGTTCCCGGGGCCCGCTGTCCAATCAGCACTGCCGATGCCTCAGCGAGCCCGCCAATCGCGGGGATTCAAAAGGGTGGCGGAAGTAGCTGCTGCTCTATGGGCTCGGTGAGGAACGCCCCGGTGGGGTCCCGGCGCCGTGCACTTGGGACCCGCCCCGCGCCCCTGAAGCCGCGCCCCCGGTACTGCCCGGCCCCGGCTGCCTCCGGGCCCCGCCTCACAGAGCCCCGGCTCCGCCCCGAGCCCGCCCCGGCTCCGCCCCGAGCCCGCCCCGGCTCCGCCCCGAGCCCGCCCCGGCGCCCCGCGCTGCCCGGGATGGGGGCGGGACCATCGCCCGCGGCCCCGCCCCGCCCCTCACAGCTGAGCCGAGCCGAGGTTGCTCGCGGCCCTGCGCGGAGCCAGGCGGGGCCGGAAATGGGACCGGCCGTTCTGGTTCGGGTCCTGTCAGTGTCGGCTGCGGCTCCCGAGCGGTGCGGCCTCCCCCGGCGGGCGGGCTATGGGTCTCGGGGCCGGAGGACCAGGGGGGCGTTGCGATCGGGATCGGGACCGGGATCGCTGCGGGCGGCAGGAGCCGCTCCTGCTCCGCCTGCAGCCGGAGCTGCGCTGGGGTCCTGGCGGGGCTCTGGGCACGGGAGGACGGCGGCGGCGATTTCCTCTGATAACCTCTGATATCGGCCCCCCCACAGCATCATTGATCCCCACCCGAGTGTCACTGACCCCCCCCAATGTCATTGATGCCCCCCCAATATTCCACTGATCTTCCCTCAGCGTCGCTGACCCCCCCAAAATTCCAGTGATCCCCCCCACTTGATCCCGCCCTTTTTCTCCCCTCACGTTTCCCGCCCTTTTTCTCCCCTCACGTTTCCCGCCCTTTTTCGTGGGGAACGATCCCTGAGGGGGCCTGTGGAGGGATTCTGGAGGTCCGAGGGGTGAATTTGGGGTTTGGAGGGAGGTTTTGGGGGGTCCCAGGGATGGATTTTGGGGTTTTTGGGGGTCCAAGGGATGGATTCGAGGGTCCCGGGGTAGATCTGGGGTCCTGGGGAGGTTTTGGGGGGTCCCAGGGGTGGATTTGGGGTTCATGGGTTTTATGGCGCCTCAGGGGTGAATTTGGGGTCCGGGAAGAGGTTTTGGGGGTTTTTCGGGGTCCCAGGGGTGAATTTGGGGTCCGGGGAGGGGTTTTTGGGGGTCCCTCACCTGCAGGGCGTCGCGGGGGTGGCAGGGGGAGGGGGCAGCGGGGGGGGCCCAGCGCCCACCCCCCCTTGGGCTTCAGGAGGGCGTCGATGAGACCGAAACAGCTCGGGGGGGGGGTCAAAAACGGGGGGGGTCACGGGCTGGAACCCCCCAGTGCCCCCCAAACCACCCCCAGGGCCCCCCCCGACCTCCAGGAGCCCCCAAAACCCTCCTCAGGTTCCTTTGATGCCTCAAATGGGCCGCCCAAACCTCCCGAAGATCCCCCAAAAACACCCAAAGCAGCCCCCAGGACTCCCCCCAGACCCCCCAAAACCCCCCAAACCCCTCCAGGACAACTCGGGACCCCCAGGACCCCCCAAATCCGCTCCCCCGTCCCCCTGAGGCCTCGTTTGACCCGCTCCACGTTGCGGACAGGCACCAGCTGATCAAGCCACAAGCACCAACACCTGCGGGACTGGGATGGACTGGGAGCACTGGGAGGGTGATCAGAGAGAACTGGGATGGACGGGGAGTGGACTGGGATGAACTGGCAGGTGTGTGGGGGTCCGTGGTGGGCACACGGTGCCTAACTGGTCTATACTGGGATGGGTCGGATGGCCCCAGGGGAGGGGGTGTGGCCACACTGGTCCAGACTGGGAGGGGTGTCACCATGGCGCCGGAGGCGGAGTCGAGGATTCGGGCGAGGCAGGGACACCTAGGGGACAGCCAGGGCACCCCCAGGGACACCTAGGGGACACCAGGGCACCCCTGCGTACACCTAGGGGACAGCGAGGGTACCCCTGGGTACACCTAGGGGACAGCGAGGGCACTTTTGGGGACAGCCAGGGCCCCCCCAGGGACAGCCAGGGCACCCCCAGGGACACCTAGGGGACAGCCAGGGCACTCCCAGGGACACCTAGGGGACAGCCAGGGCACCCCCAGGGACGCCTAGGGGACAGCCAGGGCACCCCCAGGGACGCCTAGGGGACAGTCAGGGCACCCCAGGGACAGCCAGGGCACTCCCAGGGACAGCCAGGGCACCCCCAGGGACACCTAGGGGACAGCCAGGGAACCCCCAGAAACACCTAGGGGACAGCCAGGGCATCCTCAGGGACACCTAAGGGATAGCCAGGGCACCCCCTGGGACACCTAGGGGACACCAGGGCACCCCTGGGTACACCTAGGGGACAGCGAGGGTACCCCTGGGTACACCTAGGGGACAGCGAGGGCACTTTTGGGGACAGCCAGGGCCACCCCAGGGACAGCCAGGGCACTCCCAGGGACACCTAGGGGACACCAGGGCACCCCTGGGTACACCTAGGGGACAGCGAGGGTACCCCTGGGTACACCTATGGGACAGCGAGGGCACTTTTGGGGACAGCCAGGGCCCCCCCAGGGACAGCCAGGGCACCCCCAGGGACACCTAGGGGACAGCCAGGGCACCCCCAGGGACACCTAGGGGACAGCCAGGGAACCCCCAGGGACACCTAAGGGACAGCCAGGGCATCCTCAGGGACACCTAAGGGAGAGCCAGGGCACCCCAGGGACAGCCAGGGAACCCCCAGGGACACCTAGGGGACAGCCAGGGCATCCTCAGGGACACCTAAGGGAGAGCCAGGGCACCCCCAGGGACGCCTAGGGGACAGTCAGGGCACCCCAGGGACAGCCAGGGCACTCCCAGGGACAGCCAGGGCACCCCCAGGGACAGCCACGGGACAGCCAGGGAACCCCCAGAAACACCTAGGGGACAGCCAGGGCATCCTCAGGGACACCTAAGGGAGAGCCAGTGCACCCCCAGGGACACCTAGGGGACACCAGGGCACCCCTGGGTACACCTAGGGGACAGCAAGGGTACCCCTGGGTACACCTAGGGGACAGCGAGGGCACTTTTGGGGACAGCCAGGGCCACCCCAGGGACAGCCAGGGCACCCCCAGGGACACCTAGGGGACAGCCAGGGCACCCCCAGGGACACCTAGGGGACAGCCAGGGAACCCCCAGGGACACCTAAGGGACAGCCAGGGCACCCCCAGGGACGCTTAGGGGACAGTCAGGGCACCCCAAGGACAGCCAGGGAACCCCCAGGGACACCTAGGGGACAGCCAGGGCACCCCAGGGACACCCAGGGCCCCCCAGGGACACCTAGGGGACAGCCAGGGAACCTCCAGGGACACCTAAGGGACAGCCAGGGGACCCCAGGGAGAGCCAGGGCCCCCACAGGGACACCTAAGGGACAGCCAGGGCATCCTCAGGGACACCTAAGGGAGAGCCAGGGCACCCCAGGGACAGCCAGGGAACCCCAGGGACACCTAGGGGACAGCCAGGGCATCCTCAGGGACACCTAAGGGAGAGCCAGGGCACCCCCAGGGACACCTAGGGGACAGCGAGGGTACCCCTGGGTACACCTAGGGGACAGCGAGGGCACTTTTGGGGACAGCCAGGGCCCCCCCAGGGACAGCCAGGGCACCCCCAGGGACACCTAGGGGACAGCCAGGGCACCCCCAGGGACAGCCAGGGAACCCCCAGGGACACCTAAGGGACAGCCAGGGCACCCCAGGGAGAGCCAGGGTCCCCACAGGGACACCTAGGGGACAGCCAGGGCATCCCCAGGGACAGCCAGGCCACTACCCCGAAGACCTAGGGGACAGCAAGGGCACCCCAGGGACACCTAGGGGACAGCCAGGGAACCTCCAGGGACACCTAAAGGACAGCCAAGGCACTCCCAGGGACACATAGGGGACAGCCAGGGCACCCCCAGGGACACCTAGGGGACAGCCCGGGGACCCCAAGGTGCACCTAGGGGACGGCAAGGGCACCCCAAGGGACAGCCGGGGCACCCCAAGGGACAGCTAGGGGACAGCCAGGGCACCCCAGGGACAGCCAGGGAACCCCCAGGGACACCTAGGGGACAGCCAGGGCACCCCTGGGGACACCTAGGGGACAGGGAGGGCACTTTCGGGGACAGCCAGGACACCCCCAGGGACAGCCAGGGGACAGCTGGGGCCCCCCCAGGGACACATACGGGACAGCCAGGGCCCCCCCAGGAACAGCCAGGGGACCCCCAGGGACACTTAGGGGACAGCCAGGGCCCCCAAGGGACACCTAGGGGACAGCCAGGGCACCCCCAGGCGTTGAAGGGGCCCCCCCGCTCCAAACCCAGCACGGCCGCCTGCGTTGCGGCCCCCCAAAAACCCATGGCCGCCCCCCGAGCTGATATCGACCCCCCCACAGCATCATTGATCCCCACCCGAGTGTCACTGACCCCCCCCAATGTCATTGATGCCCCCCCAGTATTCCATTGATCTTCCCTCACCGTCGCTGACGCCCCCCAAAATTCCATTGATCCCTCCCACTTGATCCCGCCCTTTTTCTCCCCTCACGTTTCCCGCCCTTTTTCTCCCCTCACGTTTCCCGCCCTTTTTCTCCCCTCACGTTTCCCGCCCTTTTTCGTGGGGAACGACCCCTGAGGGGGCCTGTGGAGGGATTCTGGAGGTCCGAGGGGTGAATTTGGGGTTTGGAGGGAGGTTTTGGGGGGTCCCAGGGATGGATTTTGGGGTTTTTGGGGGTCCAAGGGATGGATTCGAGGGTCCCGGGGTGGATCTGGGGTCCTGGGGAGGTTTTGGGGGGTCCCAGGGGTGGATTTGGGGTTCATGGGGAGGGGTTTAGGGGTTTTATGGCACCTCAGGGGTGAATTTGGGGTCCGGGGAGAGGTTTGGGGGGTTTTTTGGGGTCCCAGGGGTGAATCTGGGGTCTGGGGAGGGGTTTTTGGGGGTCCCTCACCTGCAGGGCGTCGCGGGGGTGGCAGGGGGAGGGGGCAGCGGGGGGGGGCCCAGCGCCCACCCCCCCTTGGGCTTCAGGAGGGCGTCGATGAGACCGAAACAGCTCGGGGGGGGGGGGTCAAAAACGGGGGGGGGTCACGGGCTGGAACCCCCCAGTGCCCCCCAAACCACCCCCAGGGCCCCCCCCGACCTGCAGGAGCGCCCAAAACCCTCCTCAGGTTCCTTTGATGCCTCAAATGGGCCGCCCAAACCTCCCGAAGATCCCCCAAAACCACCCAAAGCAGCCCCCAGGACTCCCCCCAGACCCCCCAAAACCCCCCAAACCCCTCCAGGACAACTCGGGACCCCCAGGACCCCCCAAATCCGCTCCCCCGTCCCCCTGAGGCCTCGTTTGACCCGCTCCACGTTGCGGACAGGCAGCAGCTGATCAAGCCACAAGCACCAACACCTGCGGGACTGGGATGGACTGGGAGCACTGGGAGGGTGATCAGAGAGAACTGGGATGGACGGGGAGTGGACTGGGACGAACTGGCAGGCGTGTGGGGGTCCGTGGTGGGCACACGGTGCCTAACTGGTCTATACTGGGATGGGTCTAATGGCCCCAGGGGAGGGGGTGTGGCCACACTGGTCCAGACTGGGAGGGGTGTCACCATGGCGCCGGAGGCGGAGTCGAGGATTCGGGCGAGGCAGGGACACCTAGGGGACAGCCAGGGCACCCCCAGGGACACCTAGGGGACACCAGGGCACCCCTGGGTACACCTAGGGGACAGCCAGGGAACCCCCAGGGACACCTAAGGGACAGCCAGGGCACCCCCAGGGACGCTTAGGGGACAGTCAGGGAACCCCCCAGGGACACCTAAGGAACAGCCAGGGCACCCCCAGGGACGCTTAGGGGACAGTCAGGGCACCCCAAGGACAGCCAGGGAACCCCCAGGGACACCTAGGGCCCCCCAGGGACACCTAGGGGACAGCCAGGGAACCTCCAGGGACACCTAAAGGACAGCCAAGGCACTCCCAGGGACACCTTCGGTACAGCCAAGGCACCTCAGGGACACATAGGGGACAGCCAGGGCACCCCCAGGGACACCTAGGGGACAGCCCGGGGACCCCAAGGTGCACCTAGGGGACGGCAAGGGAACCCCAAGGGACAGCCGGGGCACCCCAAGGGACAGCTAGGGGACAGCCAGGGGACCCCTGGGGACACCTAGGGGACAGGGAGGGCACTTTCGGGGACAGCCAGGGCACCCCAGGGACAGTCAGGGCACCCCCAGGGACACCCAGGGCCCCCCAGGGACACCTAGGGGACAGCCAGGGAACCTCCAGGGACACCTAAAGGACAGCCAAGGCACTCCCAGGGACACGTAGGGGACAGCCAGGGCACCCCCAGGGACACCTAGGGGACAGCCAGGGCACTCCCAGGGACACCTAGGGTCAGCCAGGGCACCCCCAGGGACACCTAAGGGACAGCCAGGGCACTCCCAGGGACACCTAGGGTCAGCCAGGGCACCCCCAGGGACACCTAAGGGACAGCCAGGGCACCCCCAGGGACACCTAGGGGACAGCCAGGGAACCTCCAGGGACACCTAAAGGACAGCCAAGGCACCCCCAGGGACACCTAAGGGACAGCCAGGGCACCCCAGGGAGAGCCAGGGCACCCCCAGGGATGCCTAGGGGACAGTCAGGGCACCCCAGGGACAGCCAGGGAACCCCCAGGGACACCTAGGGGACAGACAGGGCACCCCAGGGACACCTAGGGGACAGCCAGGGCACCCCCAGGGACACCTAGGGGACAGCCAGGGAACCCCCAGGGACACCTAGGGGACAGCCAGGGCACCCCCAGGGACGCCTAGGGGACAGTCAGGGCACCCCCAGGGACAGCCAGAGCACCCCCAGGGACAGCCACGGGACAGCCAGGGAACCCCCAGAAACACCTAGGGGACAGACAGGGCATCCTCAGGGACACCTAGGGGACAGCCAGGGCACCCCCAGGGACACCTAGGGGACAGCCAGGGAACCCCCAGGGACACCTAGGGGACAGCCAGGGCACCCCCAGGGACGCCTAGGGGACAGTCAGGGCACCCCAGGGACAGCCAGGGAACCCCCAGGGACACCTAGGGGACAGTCAGGGCACCCCAGGGACAGTCAGGGCACCCCCAGGGACACCTAGAGGACAGCCATGGAACTCCCAGGGACACCTAGGGGACAGCCAGGGAACCCCTGGGTACACCTAGGGGACAGTGAGGGCACTTTTGGGGACAGCCAGGGCCACCCCAGGGACAGCCAGGGCACCCCCAGGGACACCTAGGGGAGAGCCAGTGCACCCCCAGGGACACCTAGGGGACACCAGGGCACCCCTGGGTACACCTAGGGGACAGCAAGGGTACCCCTGGGTACACCTAGGGGACAGCGAGGGCACTTTTGGGGACAGCCAGGGCCACCCCAGGGACAGCCAGGGCACCCCCAGGGACACCTAGGGGACAGCCAGGGCACTCCCAGGGACAACTAGGGGACACCAGGGCACCCCTGGGTACACCTAGGGGACAGCGAGGGTACCCCTGGGTACACCTATGGGACAGCGAGGGCACTTTTGGGGACAGCCAGGGCCCCCCCAGGGACAGCCAGGGCACCCCCAGGGACACCTAGGGGACAGCCAGGGCACACCCAGGGACACCTAGGGGACAGCCAGGGAACCCCCAGGGACACCTAAGGGACAGCCAGGGCACCCCCAGGGACGCTTAGGGGACAGTCAGGGCACCCCAAGGACAGCCAGGGAACCCCCAGGGACACCTAGGGGACAGCCAGGGCACCCCAGGGACACCCAGTGCCCCCCAGGGACACCTAGGGGACAGCCAGGGAACCTCCAGGGACACCTAAGGGACAGCCAGGGGACCCCAGGGAGAGCCAGGGCCCCCACAGGGACACCTAAGGGACAGCCAGGGCATCCTCAGGGACACCTAAGGGAGAGCCAGGGCACCCCAGGGACAGCCAGGGAACCCCAGGGACACCTAGGGGACAGCCAGGGCATCCTCAGGGACACCTAAGGGACAGCCAGGGCACCCCCAGGGACACCTAGGGGACAGCGAGGGTACCCCTGGATACACCTAGGGGACAGCGAGGGCACTTTTGGGGACAGCCAGGGCCCCCCCAGGGACAGCCAGGGCACCCCCAGGGACACCTAGGGGACAGCCAGGGCACCCCCAGGGACAGCCAGGGAACCCCCAGGGACACCTAAGGGACAGCCAGGGCACCCCAGGGAGAGCCAGGGTCCCCACAGGGACACCTAGGGGACAGCCAGGGCATCCCAAGGGACAGCCAGGCCACTACCCCAAAGACCTAGGGGACAGCAAGGGCACCCCAGGGACACCTAGGGGACAGCCAGGGAACCTCCAGGGACACCTAAAGGACAGCCAAGGCACTCCCAGGGACACATAGGGGACAGCCAGGGCACCCCCAGGGACACCTAGGGGACAGCCCGGGGACCCCAAGGTGCACCTAGGGGACGGCAAGGGCACCCCAAGGGACAGCCGGGGCACCCCAAGGGACAGCTAGGGGACAGCCAGGGCACCCCAGGGACAGCCAGGGAACCCCCAGGGACACCTAGGGGACAGCCAGGGCACCCCTGGGGACACCTAGGGGACAGGGAGGGCACTTTCGGGGACAGCCAGGACACCCCCAGGGACAGCCAGGGGACAGCTGGGGCCTCCCCAGGGACACATACGGGACAGCCAGGGCCCCCCCAGGAACAGCCAGGGGACCCCCAGGGACACTTAGGGGACAGCCAGGACCCCCAGGGACACCTAGGGGACAGCCAGGGCACCCCCAGGGACACCTAGGGGACAGCCAGGGAACCCCCAGGGACACCTAAGGGACAGCCAGGGCACCCCCAGGGACGCTTAGGGGACAGTCAGGGCACCCCAAGGACAGCCAGGGAACCCCCAGGGACACCTAGGGGACAGCCAGGGCACCCCAGGGACACCCAGGGCCCCCCAGGGACACCTAGGGGACAGCCAGGGAACCTCCAGGGACACCTAAGGGACAGCCAGGGGACCCCAGGGAGAGCCAGGGCCCCCACAGGGACACCTAAGGGACAGCCAGGGCATCCTCAGGGACACCTAAGGGAGAGCCAGGGCACCCCAGGGACAGCCAGGGAACCCCAGGGACACCTAGGGGACAGCCAGGGCATCCTCAGGGACACCTAAGGGAGAGCCAGGGCACCCCCAGGGACACCTAGGGGACAGCGAGGGTACCCCTGGGTACACCTAGGGGACAGCGAGGGCACTTTTGGGGACAGCCAGGGCCCCCCCAGGGACAGCCAGGGCACCCCCAGGGACACCTAGGGGACAGCCAGGGCACCCCCAGGGACAGCCAGGGAACCCCCAGGGACACCTAAGGGACAGCCAGGGCACCCCAGGGAGAGCCAGGGTCCCCACAGGGACACCTAGGGGACAGCCAGGGCATCCCCAGGGACAGCCAGGCCACTACCCCGAAGACCTAGGGGACAGCAAGGGCACCCCAGGGACACCTAGGGGACAGCCAGGGAACCTCCAGGGACACCTAAAGGACAGCCAAGGCACTCCCAGGGACACATAGGGGACAGCCAGGGCACCCCCAGGGACACCTAGGGGACAGCCCGGGGACCCCAAGGTGCACCTAGGGGACGGCAAGGGCACCCCAAGGGACAGCCGGGGCACCCCAAGGGACAGCTAGGGGACAGCCAGGGCACCCCAGGGACAGCCAGGGAACCCCCAGGGACACCTAGGGGACAGCCAGGGCACCCCTGGGGACACCTAGGGGACAGGGAGGGCACTTTCGGGGACAGCCAGGACACCCCCAGGGACAGCCAGGGGACAGCTGGGGCCCCCCCAGGGACACATACGGGACAGCCAGGGCCCCCCCAGGAACAGCCAGGGGACCCCCAGGGACACTTAGGGGACAGCCAGGGCCCCCAAGGGACACCTAGGGGACAGCCAGGGCACCCCCAGGGGTTGAAGGGGCCCCCCCGCTCCAAACCCAGCACGGCCGCCTGCGTTGCGGCCCCCCAAAAACCCATGGCCGCCCCCCGAGCTGATATCGACCCCCCCACAGCATCATTGATCCCCACCCGAGTGTCACTGACCCCCCCCAATGTCATTGATGCCCCCCCAGTATTCCATTGATCTTCCCTCACCGTCGCTGACGCCCCCCAAAATTCCATTGATCCCTCCCACTTGATCCCGCCCTTTTTCTCCCCTCACGTTTCCCGCCCTTTTTCTCCCCTCACGTTTCCCGCCCTTTTTCTCCCCTCACGTTTCCCGCCCTTTTTCGTGGGGAACGACCCCTGAGGGGGCCTGTGGAGGGATTCTGGAGGTCCGAGGGGTGAATTTGGGGTTTGGAGGGAGGTTTTGGGGGGTCCCAGGGATGGATTTTGGGGTTTTTGGGGGTCCAAGGGATGGATTCGAGGGTCCCGGGGTGGATCTGGGGTCCTGGGGAGGTTTTGGGGGGTCCCAGGGGTGGATTTGGGGTTCATGGGGAGGGGTTTAGGGGTTTTATGGCACCTCAGGGGTGAATTTGGGGTCCGGGGAGAGGTTTGGGGGGTTTTTTGGGGTCCCAGGGGTGAATCTGGGGTCTGGGGAGGGGTTTTTGGGGGTCCCTCACCTGCAGGGCGTCGCGGGGGGTGGCAGGGGGAGGGGGCAGCGGGGGGGGCCCAGCGCCCACCCCCCCTTGGGCTTCAGGAGGGCGTCGATGAGACCGAAACAGCTCGGGGGGGGGGGGTCAAAAACGGGGGGGGTCACGGGCTGGAACCCCCCAGTGCCCCCCAAACCACCCCCAGGGCCCCCCCCGACCTGCAGGAGCGCCCAAAACCCTCCTCAGGTTCCTTTGATGCCTCAAATGGGCCGCCCAAACCTCCCGAAGATCCCCCAAAACCACCCAAAGCAGCCCCCAGGACTCCCCCCAGACCCCCCAAAACCCCCCAAACCCCTCCAGGACAACTCGGGACCCCCAGGACCCCCCAAATCCGCTCCCCCGTCCCCCTGAGGCCTCGTTTGACCCGCTCCACGTTGCGGACAGGCAGCAGCTGATCAAGCCACAAGCACCAACACCTGCGGGACTGGGATGGACTGGGAGCACTGGGAGGGTGATCAGAGAGAACTGGGATGGACGGGGAGTGGACTGGGACGAACTGGCAGGCGTGTGGGGGTCCGTGGTGGGCACACGGTGCCTAACTGGTCTATACTGGGATGGGTCTAATGGCCCCAGGGGAGGGGGTGTGGCCACACTGGTCCAGACTGGGAGGGGTGTCACCATGGCGCCGGAGGCGGAGTCGAGGATTCGGGCGAGGCAGGGACACCTAGGGGACAGCCAGGGCACCCCCAGGGACACCTAGGGGACACCAGGGCACCCCTGGGTACACCTAGGGGACAGCCAGGGAACCCCCAGGGACACCTAAGGGACAGCCAGGGCACCCCCAGGGACGCTTAGGGGACAGTCAGGGAACCCCCCAGGGACACCTAAGGAACAGCCAGGGCACCCCCAGGGACGCTTAGGGGACAGTCAGGGCACCCCAAGGACAGCCAGGGAACCCCCAGGGACACCTAGGGCCCCCCAGGGACACCTAGGGGACAGCCAGGGAACCTCCAGGGACACCTAAAGGACAGCCAAGGCACTCCCAGGGACACCTTCGGTACAGCCAAGGCACCTCAGGGACACATAGGGGACAGCCAGGGCACCCCCAGGGACACCTAGGGGACAGCCCGGGGACCCCAAGGTGCACCTAGGGGACGGCAAGGGAACCCCAAGGGACAGCCGGGGCACCCCAAGGGACAGCTAGGGGACAGCCAGGGGACCCCTGGGGACACCTAGGGGACAGGGAGGGCACTTTCGGGGACAGCCAGGGCACCCCAGGGACAGTCAGGGCACCCCCAGGGACACCCAGGGCCCCCCAGGGACACCTAGGGGACAGCCAGGGAACCTCCAGGGACACCTAAAGGACAGCCAAGGCACTCCCAGGGACACGTAGGGGACAGCCAGGGCACCCCCAGGGACACCTAGGGGACAGCCAGGGCACTCCCAGGGACACCTAGGGTCAGCCAGGGCACCCCCAGGGACACCTAAGGGACAGCCAGGGCACTCCCAGGGACACCTAGGGTCAGCCAGGGCACCCCCAGGGACACCTAAGGGACAGCCAGGGCACCCCCAGGGACACCTAGGGGACAGCCAGGGAACCTCCAGGGACACCTAAAGGACAGCCAAGGCACCCCCAGGGACACCTAAGGGACAGCCAGGGCACCCCAGGGAGAGCCAGGGCACCCCCAGGGATGCCTAGGGGACAGTCAGGGCACCCCAGGGACAGCCAGGGAACCCCCAGGGACACCTAGGGGACAGACAGGGCACCCCAGGGACACCTAGGGGACAGCCAGGGCACCCCCAGGGACACCTAGGGGACAGCCAGGGAACCCCCAGGGACACCTAGGGGACAGCCAGGGCACCCCCAGGGACGCCTAGGGGACAGTCAGGGCACCCCCAGGGACAGCCAGAGCACCCCCAGGGACAGCCACGGGACAGCCAGGGAACCCCCAGAAACACCTAGGGGACAGACAGGGCATCCTCAGGGACACCTAGGGGACAGCCAGGGCACCCCCAGGGACACCTAGGGGACAGCCAGGGAACCCCCAGGGACACCTAGGGGACAGCCAGGGCACCCCCAGGGACGCCTAGGGGACAGTCAGGGCACCCCAGGGACAGCCAGGGAACCCCCAGGGACACCTAGGGGACAGTCAGGGCACCCCAGGGACAGTCAGGGCACCCCCAGGGACACCTAGAGGACAGCCATGGAACTCCCAGGGACACCTAGGGGACAGCCAGGGAACCCCTGGGTACACCTAGGGGACAGTGAGGGCACTTTTGGGGACAGCCAGGGCCACCCCAGGGACAGCCAGGGCACCCCCAGGGACACCTAGGGGAGAGCCAGTGCACCCCCAGGGACACCTAGGGGACACCAGGGCACCCCTGGGTACACCTAGGGGACAGCAAGGGTACCCCTGGGTACACCTAGGGGACAGCGAGGGCACTTTTGGGGACAGCCAGGGCCACCCCAGGGACAGCCAGGGCACCCCCAGGGACACCTAGGGGACAGCCAGGGCACTCCCAGGGACAACTAGGGGACACCAGGGCACCCCTGGGTACACCTAGGGGACAGCGAGGGTACCCCTGGGTACACCTATGGGACAGCGAGGGCACTTTTGGGGACAGCCAGGGCCCCCCCAGGGACAGCCAGGGCACCCCCAGGGACACCTAGGGGACAGCCAGGGCACACCCAGGGACACCTAGGGGACAGCCAGGGAACCCCCAGGGACACCTAAGGGACAGCCAGGGCACCCCCAGGGACGCTTAGGGGACAGTCAGGGCACCCCAAGGACAGCCAGGGAACCCCCAGGGACACCTAGGGGACAGCCAGGGCACCCCAGGGACACCCAGTGCCCCCCAGGGACACCTAGGGGACAGCCAGGGAACCTCCAGGGACACCTAAGGGACAGCCAGGGGACCCCAGGGAGAGCCAGGGCCCCCACAGGGACACCTAAGGGACAGCCAGGGCATCCTCAGGGACACCTAAGGGAGAGCCAGGGCACCCCAGGGACAGCCAGGGAACCCCAGGGACACCTAGGGGACAGCCAGGGCATCCTCAGGGACACCTAAGGGACAGCCAGGGCACCCCCAGGGACACCTAGGGGACAGCGAGGGTACCCCTGGATACACCTAGGGGACAGCGAGGGCACTTTTGGGGACAGCCAGGGCCCCCCCAGGGACAGCCAGGGCACCCCCAGGGACACCTAGGGGACAGCCAGGGCACCCCCAGGGACAGCCAGGGAACCCCCAGGGACACCTAAGGGACAGCCAGGGCACCCCAGGGAGAGCCAGGGTCCCCACAGGGACACCTAGGGGACAGCCAGGGCATCCCAAGGGACAGCCAGGCCACTACCCCAAAGACCTAGGGGACAGCAAGGGCACCCCAGGGACACCTAGGGGACAGCCAGGGAACCTCCAGGGACACCTAAAGGACAGCCAAGGCACTCCCAGGGACACATAGGGGACAGCCAGGGCACCCCCAGGGACACCTAGGGGACAGCCCGGGGACCCCAAGGTGCACCTAGGGGACGGCAAGGGCACCCCAAGGGACAGCCGGGGCACCCCAAGGGACAGCTAGGGGACAGCCAGGGCACCCCAGGGACAGCCAGGGAACCCCCAGGGACACCTAGGGGACAGCCAGGGCACCCCTGGGGACACCTAGGGGACAGGGAGGGCACTTTCGGGGACAGCCAGGACACCCCCAGGGACAGCCAGGGGACAGCTGGGGCCTCCCCAGGGACACATACGGGACAGCCAGGGCCCCCCCAGGAACAGCCAGGGGACCCCCAGGGACACTTAGGGGACAGCCAGGGCCCCCAAGGGACACCTAGGGGACAGCCAGGGCACCCCCAGGGACGCCTAGGGGACAGTCAGGGCACCCCAGGGACAGCCAGGGAACCCCCAGGGACACCTAGGGGACAGTCAGGGCACCCCAGGGACAGTCAGGGCACCCCCAGGGACACCTAGAGGACAGCCATGGAACTCCCAGGGACACCTAGGGGACAGCCAGGGAACCCCTGGGTACACCTAGGGGACAGTGAGGGCACTTTTGGGGACAGCCAGGGCCACCCCAGGGACAGCCAGGGCACCCCCAGGGACACCTAGGGGAGAGCCAGTGCACCCCCAGGGACACCTAGGGGACACCAGGGCACCCCTGGGTACACCTAGGGGACAGCAAGGGTACCCCTGGGTACACCTAGGGGACAGCGAGGGCACTTTTGGGGACAGCCAGGGCCACCCCAGGGACAGCCAGGGCACCCCCAGGGACACCTAGGGGACAGCCAGGGCACTCCCAGGGACAACTAGGGGACACCAGGGCACCCCTGGGTACACCTAGGGGACAGCGAGGGTACCCCTGGGTACACCTATGGGACAGCGAGGGCACTTTTGGGGACAGCCAGGGCCCCCCCAGGGACAGCCAGGGCACCCCCAGGGACACCTAGGGGACAGCCAGGGCACACCCAGGGACACCTAGGGGACAGCCAGGGAACCCCCAGGGACACCTAAGGGACAGCCAGGGCACCCCCAGGGACGCTTAGGGGACAGTCAGGGCACCCCAAGGACAGCCAGGGAACCCCCAGGGACACCTAGGGGACAGCCAGGGCACCCCAGGGACACCCAGTGCCCCCCAGGGACACCTAGGGGACAGCCAGGGAACCTCCAGGGACACCTAAGGGACAGCCAGGGGACCCCAGGGAGAGCCAGGGCCCCCACAGGGACACCTAAGGGACAGCCAGGGCATCCTCAGGGACACCTAAGGGAGAGCCAGGGCACCCCAGGGACAGCCAGGGAACCCCAGGGACACCTAGGGGACAGCCAGGGCATCCTCAGGGACACCTAAGGGACAGCCAGGGCACCCCCAGGGACACCTAGGGGACAGCGAGGGTACCCCTGGATACACCTAGGGGACAGCGAGGGCACTTTTGGGGACAGCCAGGGCCCCCCCAGGGACAGCCAGGGCACCCCCAGGGACACCTAGGGGACAGCCAGGGCACCCCCAGGGACAGCCAGGGAACCCCCAGGGACACCTAAGGGACAGCCAGGGCACCCCAGGGAGAGCCAGGGTCCCCACAGGGACACCTAGGGGACAGCCAGGGCATCCCAAGGGACAGCCAGGCCACTACCCCAAAGACCTAGGGGACAGCAAGGGCACCCCAGGGACACCTAGGGGACAGCCAGGGAACCTCCAGGGACACCTAAAGGACAGCCAAGGCACTCCCAGGGACACATAGGGGACAGCCAGGGCACCCCCAGGGACACCTAGGGGACAGCCCGGGGACCCCAAGGTGCACCTAGGGGACGGCAAGGGCACCCCAAGGGACAGCCGGGGCACCCCAAGGGACAGCTAGGGGACAGCCAGGGCACCCCAGGGACAGCCAGGGAACCCCCAGGGACACCTAGGGGACAGCCAGGGCACCCCTGGGGACACCTAGGGGACAGGGAGGGCACTTTCGGGGACAGCCAGGACACCCCCAGGGACAGCCAGGGGACAGCTGGGGCCTCCCCAGGGACACATACGGGACAGCCAGGGCCCCCCCAGGAACAGCCAGGGGACCCCCAGGGACACTTAGGGGACAGCCAGGACCCCCAGGGACACCTAGGGGACAGCCAGGGCACCCCCAGGGACACCTAGGGGACAGCCAGGGAACCCCCAGGGACACCTAAGGGACAGCCAGGGCACCCCCAGGGACGCTTAGGGGACAGTCAGGGCACCCCAAGGACAGCCAGGGAACCCCCAGGGACACCTAGGGGACAGCCAGGGCACCCCAGGGACACCCAGGGCCCCCCAGGGACACCTAGGGGACAGCCAGGGAACCTCCAGGGACACCTAAGGGACAGCCAGGGGACCCCAGGGAGAGCCAGGGCCCCCACAGGGACACCTAAGGGACAGCCAGGGCATCCTCAGGGACACCTAAGGGAGAGCCAGGGCACCCCAGGGACAGCCAGGGAACCCCAGGGACACCTAGGGGACAGCCAGGGCATCCTCAGGGACACCTAAGGGAGAGCCAGGGCACCCCCAGGGACACCTAGGGGACAGCGAGGGTACCCCTGGGTACACCTAGGGGACAGCGAGGGCACTTTTGGGGACAGCCAGGGCCCCCCCAGGGACAGCCAGGGCACCCCCAGGGACACCTAGGGGACAGCCAGGGCACCCCCAGGGACAGCCAGGGAACCCCCAGGGACACCTAAGGGACAGCCAGGGCACCCCAGGGAGAGCCAGGGTCCCCACAGGGACACCTAGGGGACAGCCAGGGCATCCCCAGGGACAGCCAGGCCACTACCCCGAAGACCTAGGGGACAGCAAGGGCACCCCAGGGACACCTAGGGGACAGCCAGGGAACCTCCAGGGACACCTAAAGGACAGCCAAGGCACTCCCAGGGACACATAGGGGACAGCCAGGGCACCCCCAGGGACACCTAGGGGACAGCCCGGGGACCCCAAGGTGCACCTAGGGGACGGCAAGGGCACCCCAAGGGACAGCCGGGGCACCCCAAGGGACAGCTAGGGGACAGCCAGGGCACCCCAGGGACAGCCAGGGAACCCCCAGGGACACCTAGGGGACAGCCAGGGCACCCCTGGGGACACCTAGGGGACAGGGAGGGCACTTTCGGGGACAGCCAGGACACCCCCAGGGACAGCCAGGGGACAGCTGGGGCCCCCCCAGGGACACATACGGGACAGCCAGGGCCCCCCCAGGAACAGCCAGGGGACCCCCAGGGACACTTAGGGGACAGCCAGGGCCCCCAAGGGACACCTAGGGGACAGCCAGGGCACCCCCAGGGACAGCCAGGGAACCCCCAGGGACACCTAAGGGACAGCCAGGGCACCCCAGGGAGAGCCAGGGTCCCCACAGGGACACCTAGGGGACAGCCAGGACATCCCAAGGGACAGCCAGGCCACTACCCCAAAGACCTAGGGGACAGCAAGGGCACCCCAGGGACACCTAGGGGACAGCCAGGGAACCTCCAGGGACACCTAAAGGACAGCCAAGGCACTCCCAGGGACACATAGGGGACAGCCAGGGCACCCCCAGGGACACCTAGGGGACAGCCCGGGGACCCCAAGGTGCACCTAGGGGACGGCAAGGGCACCCCAAGGGACAGCCGGGGCACCCCAAGGGACAGCTAGGGGACAGCCAGGGCACCCCAGGGACAGCCAGGGAACCCCCAGGGACACCTAGGGGACAGCCAGGGCACCCCTGGGGACACCTAGGGGACAGGGAGGGCACTTTCGGGGACAGCCAGGACACCCCCAGGGACAGCCAGGGGACAGCTGGGGCCTCCCCAGGGACACATACGGGACAGCCAGGGCCCCCCCAGGAACAGCCAGGGGACCCCCAGGGACACTTAGGGGACAGCCAGGGCCCCCAAGGGACACCTAGGGGACAGCCAGGGCACCCCCAGGGGTTGAAGGGGCCCCCCCGCTCCAAACCCAGCACGGCCGCCTGCGTTGCGGCCCCCCAAAAACCCATGGCCGCCCCCCGAGCTGATATCGACCCCCCCACAGCATCATTGATCCCCACCCGAGTGTCACTGACCCCCCCCAATGTCATTGATGCCCCCCCAGTATTCCATTGATCTTCCCTCACCGTCGCTGACGCCCCCCAAAATTCCATTGATCCCTCCCACTTGATCCCGCCCTTTTTCTCCCCTCACGTTTCCCGCCCTTTTTCTCCCCTCACGTTTCCCGCCCTTTTTCTCCCCTCACGTTTCCCGCCCTTTTTCGTGGGGAACGACCCCTGAGGGGGCCTGTGGAGGGATTCTGGAGGTCCGAGGGGTGAATTTGGGGTTTGGAGGGAGGTTTTGGGGGGTCCCAGGGATGGATTTTGGGGTTTTTGGGGGTCCAAGGGATGGATTCGAGGGTCCCGGGGTGGATCTGGGGTCCTGGGGAGGTTTTGGGGGGTCCCAGGGGTGGATTTGGGGTTCATGGGGAGGGGTTTAGGGGTTTTATGGCGCCTCAGGGGTGAATTTGGGGTCCGGGGAGAGGTTTGGGGGGTTTTTTGGGGTCCCAGGGGTGAATCTGGGGTCTGGGGAGGGGTTTTTGGGGGTCCCTCACCTGCAGGGCGTTGCGGGGGTGGCAGGGGGAGGGGGCAGCGGGGGGGGCCCAGCGCCCACCCCCCCTTGGGCTTCAGGAGGGCGTCGATGAGACCGAAACAGCTCGGGGGGGGGGGTCAAAAACGGGGGGGGTCACGGGCTGGAACCCCCCAGTGCCCCCCAAACCACCCCCAGAGCCCCCCCGACCTCCAGGAGCGCCCAAAACCCTCCTCAGGTTCCTTTGATGCCTCAAATGGGCCGCCCAAACCTCCCAAAGATCCCCCAAAAACACCCAAAGCAGCCCCCAGGACTCCCCCCAGACCCCCCAAAACCCCCCAAACCCCTCCAGGACAACTCGGGACCCCCAGGACCCCCCAAATCCGCTCCCCCGTCCCCCTGAGGCCTCGTTTGACCCGCTCCACGTTGCGGACAGGCACCAGCTGATCAAGCCACAAGCACCAACACCTGCGGGACTGGGATGGACTGGGAGCACTGGGAGGGTGATCAGAGAGAACTGGGATGGACGGGGAGTGGACTGGGACGAACTGGCAGGCGTGTGGGGGTCCGTGGTGGGCACACGGTGCCTAACTGGTCTATACTGGGATGGGTCTAATGGCCCCAGGGGAGGGGGTGTGGCCACACTGGTCCAGACTGGGAGGGGTGTCACCATGGCGCCGGAGGCGGAGTCGAGGATTCGGGCGAGGCAGGGACACCTAGGGGACAGCCAGGGCACCCCTGGGTACACCTAGGGGACAGCGAGGGCACTTTTGGGGACAGCCAGGGCCCCCCCAGGGACACCTAGGGGACAGCCAGGGCACCCCCAGGGACACCTAGGGGACAGCCAGGGAACCCCCAGGGACACCTAGGGGACAGCCAGGGAACCCCCAGGGACACCTAAGGGACAGCCAGGGCACCCCCAGGGACGCTTAGGGGACAGTCAGGGCACCCCAAGGACAGCCAGGGAACCTCCAGGGACACCTAAAGGACAGCCAAGGCACTCCCAGGGACACCTTCGGTACAGCCAAGGCACCTCAGGGACACATAGGGGACAGCCAGGGCACCCCCAGGGACACCTAGGGGACAGCCCGGGGACCCCAAGGTGCACCTAGGGGACGGCAAGGGAACCCCAAGGGACAGCCGGGGCACCCCAAGGGACAGCTAGGGGACAGCCAGGGCACCCCTGGGGACAGTCAGGGCACCCCCAGGGACACCCAGGGCCCCCCAGGGACACCTAGGGGACAGCCAGGGAACCTCCAGGGACACCTAAAGGACAGCCAAGGCACTCCCAGGGACACGTAGGGGACAGCCAGGGCACTCCCAGGGACACCTAGGGTCAGCCAGGGCACCCCCAGGGACACCTAAGGGACAGCCAGGGCACCCCCAGGGACGCTTAGGGGACAGCCAGGGCACCCCAGGGACAGCCAGGGCACCCCCAGGGACACCCAGGGCGCCCCAGGGACACCTAGGGGACAGCCAGGGAACCTCCAGGGACACCTAAAGGACAGCCAAGGCACCCCCAGGGACACCTAGGGGACAGCCAGGGCACCCTAGGGACAGTCAGGGCACCCCAAGAGACACCCAGGGCACCCCCAGGGACGCCTAGGGGACAGTCAGGGCACCCCAGGGACAGCCAGGGAACCCCCAGGGACACCTAGGGGACAGTCAGGGCACCCCAGGGACAGTCAGGGCACCCCCAGGGACACCTAGAGGACAGCCATGGAACTCCCAGGGACACCTAGGGGACAGCCAGGGACCCCCAGGGACACCTAGGGGACAGCCAGGGCACCCCAGGGAGAGCCAGGGCACTCCCACGGACACCTAGGGGACAGCCAGGGCACCCCAGGGACACATAGGGGACAGCCCGGGGACCCCAAAGTGCACCCAGGGGACGGCAAGGGCACCGCAGAGACAGCCAGGGCACCCAGAGCTCCAAGGGCTATCCAAGGGATGCTCAAAACCCTTACCAACGATTGGCTTTAATAAAGCAACTCACACAAAGTCACCAACATCACGCGGACACAGCACCATTCTTTTGTTGGTCTGTAACGGCTGCAACAAAATACGCCCTCCTGGAAGCAGTTCAGCACTTACTGATCACTTCTTTGTTTTGGCACTTCCCAGCCAGGGCCTGCGGGGCCTCCTGCAGATGCAGGTCTTCGCTGACAAGGCTCCACTTGTGCAGCAGCAGCAGGAGCAGGAGCAGCAGCAGCAGCAGCTCCCTGAAATTTTAGAAAATATTAGAAAAATACAGGCAAAAATCTCACCTCTGTCCTCCCCTAAGAACATCCCCAGGACATCATCCCAGTTTTTCCCAGCTAGGAGCTGCAAGGAATTCAGGCAGGGGAAATGACATCAGGGAACAGCTTTGTAAAGTCAAAGGCAGAAAGAGAAGATCCACCAGCAAAGGGCAGGAAAGGGGAAAGGTTTCTGAAAACATTTCTGCAGTCTAATTAATAATTATTTCCGCTTCCCCAGCGAGAAGAACACAGACTCACAGCCATTCAGGCCTGACAGTCCCCTGCAGCCAGAGCTCAGCACACATCCACAGAAGCAAGTCCAGCATCTGAAAGAAAAAAAAAAAAAAAACAAAAACCAAACACAACAATCAAACCAGTAGGAAAAGGTGATTTCTTTGGCTTCAAAGTTATTTCAAGTTCTTAAAGCCCAACACAGCTGCTAGGAGAAACAGAGTCAGGGCTCCTGGCAGACAGAGGGTGTTTTCCCCCCGAGGGGATTGCAGAGGAATTGTCTGGGACTTGGACTGTCCCTCGGGGTGACACCAGTTGCTGTGACTTCTATCATTCCATATGTTTGACTCCCAAAACTTCCCAGCCCAGGGGCTTGAGCTGACAGGGCAGCACAAAGATTGTTCTCTGTGTGGTGCCCAGATTTGGGGTTCACTGTCACCTTTGCTAGTTTAGATGAATTATACCCACGGCCCCGAATTCCCTGCTCAGTTCCCGCTGCAATAACCTCACAGTGCCTCACGGAGCACGGATATTCCCACGCAGAGCTGCTGCTTGAATGCCAGACGTGTCAGGAACCAGCAGAGCTTCCAAGGAAGCTCAGCAGGATGGGGACAGGATAGGTTTCTATTCCATAGATTTGGTTAATTATAACCCTCACCCCCTGGGGGTCACCTGTCAGATTTCCCTGGAATTCAGCCACCCCCCTGAGCTCGGGCTCCAGGTGATGTTTCAGAGCAGGAGAAGGCACTGGCCGGCCTGTGCTGAGGCAGCCCCTGTGCCCTCGGGAGGACACAGCTCCCTGCAGGAGCTCAGCTCCTTTCCGAGCCCCAGCAGTGGCCTCTGCAAGTGCCTTTCCCTCAGGCAAGGGACGCCCATCCCTGCCTTCAGCACACCTCCAGTGGGACCCACCTGCAAAAGCTTTCCATCACTTCTGCACTCCGGCCGGCTCCCTGGAAAAGTCCAGACTTCATCCAAACGAAACTCCATCCCACTCAAACCTTTGATTTTGAGGCATCTCCGAGGGCCGTTGCTCTGGATTTAATTTCTGTGAGGGAGGAGCGCCTTGGCTTTAATGCTGCCGACGGGTGATGTCCTCAGGCTGAAAGGGAGGGGATTTGGGGTGGCCAGGACATCCCTGGCAACTGTGTGGGAGCTCCGGGAGGTGGGAATTGCTGTCTGAGCCCCTCTGCAGACAGCCCGAGCCGCCGTTCCCGGGCAATGCCAGCTGTTCCCTGGGGAGCTCTTGGGCTGTGGGTGCCTCTGTCCGGGCTGCAGCATCTCCCCGTGCCCGGCGGGAGCAGCCCCTGGCCGAGGAGCCGCGGCAGCCCCGGGGCCGTGTCCGTGCCAGCCCCGAGCCCGGCCCCGGGCCCTGCGTTTGGCCGCCGCTGCCACGGGCGGGGCCCCGCAGGCACAGCTCCTCCCTGCACATCATCCCAGGGCTGCTGGCCCCGCTGGGGCTGCCGGCCTCCTTCCTCCCTGCGCCTCCGGGCACCCGGGACACCTGCAGGAAACCCCGAGGGACACTGCAGGCGGCACGGGGGGGCACCGAGGCCTCCGGCCAGAAAAGCAGCCCCGGCCTCAGCAGCTGCCATCATTTTGGCCCGGCAACACTCACCTGCAGGAAACGCCCCTGTGCGGGTGGGACCGGCCCTGCCTCTCTGCAGAGCTTTGGCCGTGGAAGAAGGGAAGCCTCAGGACTTGTCCTGCTCCTTTCCGCCCGGAAAGAGACTTTGTGTGAGTACTTTTACGGCAGCTGCTGGGTAAATCCTGGAAAGGACAGGAAATCAGCGTCACTGGAAGAGCTTTGTGCTGTCGTGAGCTGCCAGCCACTTCTGCCCTCGAGCCATTCCAGGGGCTGGTGTGTGAAGCAGCTTTGGCAGAGAAGGCGGCACTGCACTTACCTTAGTGGGGCCAAGCGTTGCCATCCTATGGAGGTCCATCCCCATAATGCAGAGATTGGTTCAGCTGCTTGGAGCAGAGTCCGGGTAATGCCAAGGTGCTGAGTTCGATTCTCAAACGGTCCGTCCGCTTGAGAGTCAGATTTTAGGATCCCTCTCAGCCTCAGTATATCCTGTGACCTGGAAATAAGAGGAAAATTCTCGGCTGAGTTTTAATAAAACAGCTTTTGCCATTGCAGGGTGTGAGCTGCACTCGGCGATTTTCGGCCGCGACGAGCCCCACGAGCCTTCCGCCCTTCCTTGCCGCCATCATGGTTGCGTCTGAGGCCACTTCCGGTCCCGCCGGCATCTTTTTTGCGGCACCTCTAAGGCCCCCGGCAGGTGTTTACACAGACGCCTGACTAAATCCGCGAATCCGAACGCAAGCGCGGCGCGGCTGAGCACACGGCCCGTGTCCCCACACCTGGAGACGCCGCGGAAAATTGCGCCCGGGCGGCGCCGTAGTCGGGGTTTCGTGCAGGCATCTGGCTAAACGCCTATAGGGTCCTTATTTTTTCGCGCCCTTTTGGCCGCCCTTTTTGGAAGGTCGGGCGCCTCGCGCCTGGGCGCCATTTTGTGAGGGGCGTCGCGTGACTTCCGCTTTTGCTCGCCGCCATCTTGGCTGCGGCTGAGGCCACTTCCGTCCCGGCCGCCATGTTCTTGGCGGCTCGGCATAGGCCCCCGGCAGGTGTTTACACAGACGCCTGAATAAATCCACGAATTTAAAAGCAAGCGCGGCGCGGCTGAGCACACGGCCCGTGTCCCCACACCTGGAGACGCCGCGGAAAATTGCGCCCCGGCGGCGCCGTTGTCGGGGTTTCGTGCAGGCATCTGGCTAAACGCCTATAGGGTCCTTAATTTTTCGCGCCCTTTTGGCCGCCCTTTTTGGAAGGTCGGGCGCCTCGCGCCTGGGCGCCATTGTGTGAGGGGCGTCGCGTGACTTCCGCTTTTCCTTGCCGCCATCTTTGTTGCGGCTGAGGCCACTTCCGTCCCGGCCGCCATGTTCTTTGCGGCTCGGCATAGGCCTCCGCCAGGTGTTTACACAGACGCCTGACTAAATCCGCGAATCCGAACGCAAGCGCGGCGCGGCTGAGCACACGACCGGTGTCCCTACACCTGGAAACGCCGCGGAAAATTGCGCCCGGGCGGCGCCGTAGTCGGGGTTTTTGTGCAGGCGTCTGGCTAAACGCCTATAGGGTCCTTATTTTTCCCGCCCTTTTGGCCGCCCTTTTTGGAAGGTCGGGCGCCTCGCGTCTCGCCGCCATCTTGGTAGTGGAACCCACTAAAATGCCCCCTCGGCTCCTCCCACAAGCGCCTGACTGAATGGACTGCAGCCCGCGGCGCCGCTGCGCCCCCATCCCGTGTCCGCACACCCGCAAACGCCGCGGAAAATCGCGCCCGGACGGCTCCGGGGTCCGGGTGGCGCGCGCAGGCAGCCGGCTGCCACGCGCCCGGGCTCCTTGCCTTTTTCCCTCCCTTTCGGCCCCGAGCTGCGGGCGGGCGGGCGGCAGCGCCGCCCCCGAGCTCACAATGCGGGGCTGCCACGTGCCTCGGGGACGGGCGGGGGGGACATCTGCACTACCGCTCTTTGGCCACAGGGTGGCAGCATTGTCTCACAGATCATGAGGGACGGGCACGGGGGACAGCTGCACTACCGCTCTTTGCCCACCGGGTGGCAGCATTGCCTCACAGATCAGGCGGGACGGGCGGGAGGGACAGCTGCAGTACCGCTGTTTGCCCACACGGTGGCAGCATTGCCGCACAGATCAGGCGGGACGGGCGGGAGGGACAGCTGCACTACCGCTCTTTGCCCACACGGTGGCAGCATTGCCGCACAGATCAGACGGGACGCGCGGGACGGGACAGCTGCACTCCCGCTCTCTGCCCACAGGGTGGCAGCACTGCCGCGCGGCGGCGCGGAGCGGAGCCATAAACGAACGTGCCCAGAAATGCCCTTGCGAACAGCCTCCGGAATAAATGGCCCAAAAGACCCCCGAGCACACCTGCGAGAGCCCTGCCAGCAACCAGACCGAAACGAAAAAGCCTTTCGTTCAGGCTCTATTTCAATATTTTTTATCTTTGTGATTCTGATATTTACATTCATCATTACAATTCATCTTTTATATTATGTACATTATACATCATGTATTATGTTTATTATACTATTATATTTATTATAGATATTAAATATAGAAAGTTATATATAAAATAATTTATTATGTAATGTTATAAATAATAATACATTTCATTTAAATATGATTATGTACATTATAGATGTTTATATTATGTATATTAAATATATTTATAAAACGTGTAGTAAGTAATAATATATTGTGTATTTTTTATTGATATTATTTTTCATATCCTATACTTTTTGTTATTTTTCTTTTTCATTATTTTTTAAATTCGTTTGTTTATATTTTAAACGATATTTTACACTAGATGAATTCATGAACCTAACACATCAGAAACACAATTAATTTGAATTAAATGAGCCTGGTTTTCTAAGGGGTAAAGTTTTAATCTTTATTTAGATAATATGGGCATATTTTCTCTATCTGTATGGGGTTTTTTTGGTGGGTTGCGGGGGATTTTATTTTGGGGGTTTTCTTTTTTTGTTCGCTTTGTTTTGGATTTCTTTGCTAATAAACAAGCAGGGTCGGAGAGTTACAAAATAAAACGTCTACTTTGTTTTTATTGCTCCCTCTGAAATACGCCTCGACAGCCTGGACAGCAGGCTGCTGCTGGTAACACTGTGCACGGGTAGGAGGAGACCTGGTCGGGGCTGGGAAGGAAAAAACGGCACCACGGTGGTCACAGCTTTCTCCCTTCAGGAGTTTTATGGAGCAGAAAATACAGAGCTTTTGCCAACTGCGCTCTCTATGACATCCCGACGTCCAGCGGGCACCGAGGTCATTTCTCATCTTTCTTGCCAACAGCCAAACCCCCAGGCGCCCGGGGGAAGAAAGAGTATGGGGAAAAAAAAAAAGGAACAAAGAAAACATGAAAAAATAAACCAAAACTATAGAAAATAATAAATAAAATTAAAATACCAAAAGAAAAAAATTTCAAAGTAACAAAAAAGTGGAAAAAAAATTTAAACAAAAAATTAAAATAAAAAACGAAAAGTAGTTTTAACAAGTAAATAAATAGCTAAAGAAAAAAAATAAAAATTAAAAAACTGAAGAAAAAGTCTTTGAAAAACCACAAAACGCAACATGAAAAACCACAACAAAAGAGCACAAAAATACAAAAATAACAAAAAATAAAAGACAAAATTAAATAAACGCAGCTCTCACCTCCTGCCACTGCCTAAAAAAGCGCCATGGCTTTCCTCAATTATGCAGCAATAAGGGAAACAAACCCAGTGCCCCCCAGAACAGAAGGTTTTCTAGACAATTCCCACTTCTGCTTGGAAACAAATTCTATTTTAGTGGGAAGCTCATTTTGGACAAACATCCAAATGTGCCAAGGTAGGAAAGAACCAGCCCCTTGTGTCCAAGGAACAGCAGCTAGGCCTGGATTCAGGTTTTAATGGCATTTATGTAATTAAAAATGCAGTAAATTGAACTTTACAAAGAGACGAATCGTGGCAAATAAATACTTCAAAGTTTTCTTGGGAAATCACAGAATTTTGTGGAGATGGTGCTGGACAATTGCTGATTTACCAACATTAATTGGGTAAATTTCCTTAGAAATGTGCTCTACAAGGTACAAAAATTCCAATTAGGATGGAAAATTGGAATAAATAAATATTCCCTTACTAAAATCAGAGAGAAAATCAGAGTTATTCCTTCAATTAAAAGGAAGGAATAACATCCAAATCCAAGCCTGCCTGGAAAACAAGCTCAGGAATTTCTAACATTGAAAACTTTTGCAAGAGTCATGAAGTTGGTGAAAGTTCATGGAATGATGATTTAAAATCTGCTTCCTCTGCACTGATTTAAAGGGAAGTGGGAATTCAACAGGTCCAGTTACTCCCATCCAACCTTGGACTGGGATAAGGCCTTCCAGTGGCTTCACTTCCTACTGGCTCTCTCCTTTTCGCCAACTACCTGCAAGAGGAAAAGCAACAGGAATAAAGTCTCAAACAGGATGGCCTTGGTCCAGGCAGACTGAGGTGCAGCTCCCAGGGAGGGAGGCCAGGCTGTGCCTCGGGGAGCTCCGGGAATCTGGGATTGCCCGTGGGATTCAAGGGCTGGAAAAGCACACCCACCTGCCAGGTTCAGTGCTGGGACAGAGCAAGGCCGGGGCTCGGGGGCAGCAGTTAGAGCTGGGACTGCAGGAGAACACCCCAAACCCGGGTTAAACATCCGGCACGACACGCAGCACGCTCCGGGAGAAACTCGGGCGGGAGAAGCCCCGGGATGCTCCACGTTCCTTGCCCTTGGCAGCTGTGCCAGGGCCTCCCTCAGAATGCTGACCTCACCGTGCAGCTCCTACAAAACAGGAGAACTTATGGGAATCGCCCAGAATCCCTGGACTTCCAGTTATTAAGAACCACAGCTGCAGCGAAAGGTGCCCAAACTCTACTGCAAACCAGCAGGGCTGAGGAGACGCAGGGATTTATTCCCGAGGGGACACAAGGATCCCTCAGCCAGCCAGGATTTCTCCCAGGCTCTTCCCACTGCTCTCTAAGGACACAAACAGCAGTTTTTCCCTCGAGTTCCCCTTTCCATCAATGCCAAGACTCGTGTTCTCCTCCAACCCCAGGTTCAGGAAGGAAAGTAGGAATATTATCACTGCACAGACTGTCCAGGAGGGTGTGACTGAGGCAGCAGCACCAGCTCCCACTCCACTGCTGCTCTGGATTCCTGAGCAGCTCCTTTCCATCCTGCCCTTCCCAGCACCATTCCCTGGGTGCCATGTCCACAGACACCTTCTCCATGCAGCTTAAAACCCACAGACACCAACAGAAAGGAGATCAAAAATCAATTCACATGTTGCTAGTCAGAGAGAATGGGAGAGGCCTAAAAATCTGCATTTATTTTAGAACACTAGAGCAATTTCTTCATGACCCTGACTATCAGTGATGGGCAGATAAACACCTTCTTTAACTTACTACCTGCAAAAACATCAAGTTTCAAGTTTAGTAAAGATAAAATTTTGCTGCAAAAATAAAAGAGGTGGGATGTTGGTGTTAGTGCTTTAACCTTCGGACATTAGCGGCTATTTGTAAAACAAATTCATTATTGAAGCAGCTAACTTGAAAATAAGGGGTTTTTACAATAAAGTTGACCAAAAAAGAGTCTCAAAATTAAGATATAGGCTGCACAAATATTTAAGAAAAAAAAAGTTGTCTTTCGTGCGTATAACCTGCCAGCCTCTCATGTTTTCAGTCCTTACCATTTATTTTTACCAAGGTGATGATTAAAACCTTGTCAAAAGCTCAAAAAAAAAAATTCCAGGACAAGGCAGGTGTTTTCCCAAGCACCCTCAGTGTGGAGCTGTGTCAGCCACAAGTGTTTGCTCCCTCAGCCCAGCCCGGAGCAGGCTCCAGCTGCTGCCCAGGGGGGTTACCAAGGGACTCACCTGTTTGAAGCTGTAAACGCAGGTGGCCTGCACTGGAGTGCCAATAAATGTGAAATGTGTGACTCTCACCTTGAATAGCGATCGATCTTCTCAGGGGAGCCCCTCACCCAGGATGGGGGGCTCTGCCACGGATTTCATCTCTCCGCATCTGAAACAAAGTCAGGACAACAGTCAGAGTGCTGCAGGATACCTTGACAGCTCCAGACATCTTGTGGCAATCTAGGAATACCCTCTACAGTCTAACCACACCCCACATCACAAATTTCAAGCCCCCGGCACTATTACCCTCGTACCCCTACACCCAGACTGAGCAGCAAGGCAGAGCAGCTCCCGGCCAAACACACACCAACACCCGTGACACAGCACAGGACAAACGAGGGGACACAACAGGGACAGAAAACTCTGGGCAAGAAGAACGACCCTGAGGGTCCAGAGAACTCGGAATGAGATGACCGAGGTGAGACGGAAGGTGAGCTGGCCAGGCTCAGAGAACCCTGCAGGAACAAGATGCCATCGGGATGACTTATCCCAAGAGACGCAGAGATGGATGCCCGAGAATCCTACGGTCAGAATCCTCCACCTGTCTTTGCATTCTCACAAGACCTAACCCGCCGGAATGGATCAGGGCGGTGCACGGCTGTCAGTACAGCTCAGAACAAGACCTGAAAAGGCATCGGACCGGATGCTTGTGAAGAGAGATGGATTCTGATGAGTGTCCGAGCAGCTGAGACAAAGGCACCTGGCTGAGGAGCACAGAGATCAGAAATGCTAAGACTGATGCCAGGGGTTTGGACAGGCCCCTGAAAGGACTAAAGGAAAAGACAAGACACCAAACAGACAGAGTGCACAACAGACAAGTGACACAACACACACCAGGACTGCTCTGCCCTGCACACCTCAGCACTGAGATGAAAAATGAGACTTTTCCTTCACGTAGCCTAAGGGGTCACATCTGGGACATCCCCATCTCCAAACCCGACTCAAAAAAATCCCTCCCGCTGACCCCTGCCCTGGTACCCCGCTTTCATCCCCTCTGTGGCTCCAAGCCCTCCACTTATCTCTCAAATGTCTGGGGAGGTGAATCCACGCCGGGCGCCAAAGAAGGCCGCCTCTCCCTCAGAAAAATTCCTCCCGTCACTGGGCTGCTGTCTCCTAGTCAGCTACGATAAAGAAAATCAAATATCAAAGCATAATCTTAGCCGCACATCAGCCAAAACCCAGCAGCTCTGCTACTCACCGTCTCTTAAGCAGGACCGGGCCCTCGGGCCCCGTGCGTGCTTCAGCTGAGCTCGGAGGCCGACGCTCGCAGCGCCAAAGCCTTAGAGGCATTACTGGCACCGAGCCCACCCACCGTGGCCTCCATTAGGGCTGTGAGCATCCCCGGTTAGAGCAGGACAGGAACGCAGGGTGGACATCCCCGGTGAACCTCAACCCTGTGGACTCTGCCCCACCACTGTCACTTCCTGCCTGGCCCTAGCTTAGGGCTACTGCCTGCACCTCTCAGGACTTCTGGCCTTGTCTTGCGTTAGGATTGCTGCCGGCACCTGCTCTCAGGGAAACGGTGTTGGCAGCAGCGCTGTGAGGGCCGGGATGCCTGTACTCTGACTTGTATCCTAGGCTGTACCCCTGATTTTCACTGTGTGTTCTCTAGTCCTTGAGTCCTTTACCTCAGCCTCTGTGTGTATCACTGTAACCTCCCCCCTTCTGAACCCTGCTTCTTCAGAGCCCTAGACCTTGCAGCCGGGGACGCTCTGCACCGTTAGGGTCCCAAGAGCTGTCCCGCACGCAGGACAGGTACATCCACAGTTGTTCCCTGCCTACCCTAAGAAACGTGGCCCTGAGACAGGGCAGAGGCTGACAGAGCCGAACTCTTTGCGGTGGCAAAAGGCACGAAGCCTTACCAACCGCCGCCTCGAGAGGGAATCAGGAGCACTTCCACCGGCTGCGGAGAGACAGGGAATCCCAGGGTGGGTGGGGCGGGAAACCCCCGTTATCCCCAGCCCTGTTGGATCCTGCTCCCCACTATCGCTTCCTGCCTGGCCCTAGCCTGACTGTGTCTGCACAGGTCAGAGCTTCTGGTGTGTTCCTGCACTAGGGCTGCTGCCTGCACCTGCTCTCAGGGGAAGTGTGCTGGTAGCAGTGCTGTGAGGGCCGCTACACCTGTACTCTGACTTGTATCCTAGCCCGCTCCCCTGAGTTTCACCGTGTGTCCTCTAGTCCTTGAGTCCTTTACCTCAGCCTCTGTGTGTGTGGCTACACCTCCCCCCTTCTAAACCCAACTTCTTTAGAGCCCTGCACCTCGCAGCCAGGCCTTCTGGCATTGTCCTGCATAAGGGCTCCTGCCTGTACCTGCACTCAGGGAAACGGGCATGTCTTTAGGGCTACTCCTTCGGGTCTGGGGTAGGGGTGGGGTCGGGCTGGTACACCTGTACTCTCAATTGGCACATCTTGGACATCCCTATCTCCACACCTGACTCAAAAACCCCTCCTGACAAGTCCTGACCCAGCACTCCACTTTCATCCCCTCTGTGGCTCTGAACCCTCCACTTATCTCTTGGACGTCTGGGGATGAGAATCCACGCCGGGTGCCAAAGAAGGCCGCCTCTCCCTCAGGGAAACTCCTGCTGTCGCCGGGCTGTTGTCTCTTAGTCAGCTACAACAAAGAAAACCAAACATGAATGCGTGATCTTAGCAGCCCATCACCCAAAACCCGACAATTCTGCTACTCACCGTCTCCTAAGCTTGCCTGTGTCCTCGGCCCCGCGCTTCAGCTGCGCTCAGAGGCCAACGCCGGCGTCGCAGGGTCTGCCTGGGTAAAGAGCAGACAAGGTGACGTGGCAGCGCTGGAACTTGAGGGGACCCTCCCTCCTTCTCCTCCCTGACTCACCTCAACTCCTCGGCCGTTATCCAAGCCTACCTGGATGGGGCCTTCACAAGGAGAAGATCAAGGCTCCATCACAGACTCCTGGAATGCTCCCGGAGGGCTCACGGGTGAGGTGACGCGGGTCTGTCGTCCCGTTGGTGAGAGGGGAGCGCGGCCTCCTGCGAGTGGACTCCCTAAAACGCACAATAACGGAGGCTTAGAGTTGCACCAGCGAGTGAGGCTTGAACAATAGCAACGGCTTCTGTCCACCCGTCACTGCTCACCTCGCCCACGTCAGCTTGACTGCTGAGATCCGGCTTCACCACCTAAAAATAAAGACAAAGAACAGAGCTGTAACACAGCCATCATTTACACCTCCCCTGCAAACAGAAACAGGGACTGACCTTCTCAGGGGAGCCCCCTCACCCAGGATGGGGGGCTCTGCCACAGATTTCATCTCTCTGCATCTGAAACAGAGTCAGGACAACAGTCAGAGTGCTGCAGGATACCTTGACAGCTCCAGACATCTTGTGGCAATCTAGGAATACCCTCTACAGTCTAACCACACCCCACATCACAAATTTCAAGCCCCCAGGACTATTACCCTCGTACCCCTACACCCAGACTGAGCAGCAAGGCAGAGCAGCTCCGGGCCAAACACACACCAACACCCGTGACACAGCACAGGACAAACGAGGGGACGCAACAGGGACAGAAAACTCTGGGCAAGAAGAATGACCCTGAGGGTCCAGAGAACTCGGAATGAGATGACCGAGGTAAGATGGAAGGTGAGCTGGCCAGGCTCAGAGAACCCTGCAGGAACAAGATGCCATCGGGATGACTTATCCCAAGAGACGCAGAGATGGATGCCCGAGAATCCTACGGTCAGAATCCTCCACCTGTCTTTGCATTCTCACAAGACCTAACCCGCCGGAATGGATCAGGGCGGTGCACGGCTGTCAGTACAGCTCAGAACAAGACCTGAAAAGGCATCGGACTGGATGCTTGTGAAGAGAGATGGATTCTGATGAGTGTCCGAGCAGCTGAGACAAAGGCACCCGGCTGAGGAGCACAGAGATCAGAAATGCTAAGACTGACGCCAGGGGTTTGGACAGGCCCCTGAAAGGACTAAAGGAAAAGACAAGACACCAAACAGACAGAGTGCACAACAGACAAGTGACACAACACACACCAGGACTGCTCTGCCCTGCACACCTCAGCACTGACATGAAAAATGAGACTTTTCCTTCACGTAGCCTAAGGGGTCACATCTGGGACATCCCCAGCTCCAAACCCGACTCAAAAAAATCCCTCCCGCTGACCCCTGCCCTGGTACCCCGCTTTCATCCCCTCTGTGGCTCCAAGCCCTCCACTTATCTCTCAAATGTCTGGGGAGGTGAATCCACGCCGGGCGCCAAAGAAGGCCGCCTCTCCCTCAGAAAAATTCCTCCCGTCACTGGGCTGCTGTCTCCTAGTCAGCTACGATAAAGAAAAACAAATATCAAAGCATAATCTTAGCTGCACATCAGCCAAAACCCAGCAGCTCTGCTACTCACCGTCTCTTAAGCAGGACCGGGTCCTCGGGCCCCGTGCGTGCGTCAGCTGAGCTCGGAGGCCGACGCTCGCAGCGCCAAAGCCTTAGAGGCATTACTGGCACCGAGCCCACCCACCGTGGCCTCCATTAGGGCTGTGAGCATCCCCGGTTAGAGCAGGACAGGAACGCAGGGTGGACATCCCCGGTGAACCTCAACCCTGTGGACTCTGCCCCACCACTGTCACTTCCTGCCTGGCCCTAGCTTAGGGCTACTGCCTGCACCTCTCAGGACTTCTGGCCTTGTCTTGCGTTAGGATTGCTGCCGGCACCTGCTCTCAGGGAAACGGTGTTGGCAGCAGCGCTGTGAGGGCCGGGATGCCTGTACTCTGACTTGTATCCTAGGCTGTACCCCTGATTTTCACTGTGTGTTCTCTAGTCCTTGAGTCCTTTACCTCAGCCTCTGTGTGTATCACTGTAACCTCCCCCCTTCTGAACCCTGCTTCTTCAGAGCCCTAGACCTTGCAGCCGGGGACGCTCTGCACCGTTAGGGTCCCAAGAGCTGTCCCGCACGCAGGACAGGTACATCCACAGTTGTTCCCTGCCTACCCTAAGAAACGTGGCCCTGAGACAGGGCAGAGGCTGACAGAGCCGAACTCTTTGCGGTGGCAAAAGGCACGAAGCCTTACCAACCGCCGCCTCGAGAGGGAATCAGGAGCACTTCCACCGGCTGCGGAGAGACAGGGAATCCCAGGGTGGGTGGGGCGGGAAACCCCCGTTATCCCCAGCCCTGTTGGATCCTGCTCCCCACTATCGCTTCCTGCCTGGCCCTAGCCTGACTGTGTCTGCACAGGTCAGAGCTTCTGGTGTGTTCCTGCACTAGGGCTGCTGCCTGCACCTGCTCTCAGGGGAAGTGTGCTGGTAGCAGTGCTGTGAGGGCCGCTACACCTGTACTCTGACTTGTATCCTAGCCCGCTCCCCTGAGTTTCACCGTGTGTCCTCTAGTCCTTGAGTCCTTTACCTCAGCCTCTGTGTGTGTGGCTACACCTCCCCCCTTCTAAACCCAACTTCTTTAGAGCCCTGCACCTCGCAGCCAGGCCTTCTGGCATTGTCCTGCATAAGGGCTCCTGCCTGTACCTGCACTCAGGGAAACGGGCATGTCTTTAGGGCTACTCCTTCGGGTCTGGGGTAGGGGTGGGGTCGGGCTGGTACACCTGTACTCTCAATTGGCACATCTTGGACATCCCTATCTCCACACCTGACTCAAAAACCCCTCCTGACAAGTCCTGACCCAGCACTCCACTTTCATCCCCTCTGTGGCTCTGAACCCTCCACTTATCTCTTGGACGTCTGGGGATGAGAATCCACGCCGGGTGCCAAAGAAGGCCGCCTCTCCCTCAGGGAAACTCCTGCTGTCGCCGGGCTGTTGTCTCTTAGTCAGCTACAACAAAGAAAACCAAACATGAATGCGTGATCTTAGCAGCCCATCACCCAAAACCCGACAATTCTGCTACTCACCGTCTCCTAAGCTTGCCTGTGTCCTCGGCCCCGCGCTTCAGCTGCGCTCAGAGGCCAACGCCGGCGTCGCAGGGTCTGCCTGGGTAAAGAGCAGACAAGGTGACGTGGCAGCGCTGGAACTTGAGGGGACCCTCCCTCCTTCTCCTCCCTGACTCACCTCAACTCCTCGGCCGTTATCCAAGCCTACCTGGATGGGGCCTTCACAAGGAGAAGATCAAGGCTCCATCACAGACTCCTGGAATGCTCCCGGAGGGCTCACGGGTGAGGTGACGCGGGTCTGTCGTCCCGTTGGTGAGAGGGGAGCTCGGCCTCCTGCGAGTGGACTCCCTAAAACGCACAATAACGGAGGCTTAGAGTTGCACCAGCGAGTGAGGCTTGAACAATAGCAACGGCTTCTGTCCACCCGTCACTGCTCACCTCGCCCACGTCAGCTTGACTGCTGAGATCCGGCTTCACCACCTAAAAATAAAGACAAAGAACAGAGCTGTAACACAGCCATCATTTACACCTCCCCTGCAAACAGAAACAGGGACTGACCTTCTCAGGGGAGCCCCCTCACCCAGGATGGGGGGCTCTGCCACAGATTTCATCTCTCTGCATCTGAAACAGAGTCAGGACAAAAGTCAGAGTGCTGCAGGATACCTTGACAGCTCCACACATCTTGTGGCAATCTAGGAATACCCTCTACAGTCTAACCACACCCCACATCACAAATTTCAAGCCCCCAGGACTATTACCCTCGTACCCCTACACCCAGACTGAGCAGCAAGGCAGAGCAGCTCCGGGCCAAACACACACCAACACCCGTGACACAGCACAGGACAAACGAGGGGACGCAACAGGGACAGAAAACTCTGGGCAAGAAGAATGACCCTGAGGGTCCAGAGAACTCGGAATGAGATGACCGAGGTAAGATGGAAGGTGAGCTGGCCAGGCTCAGAGAACCCTGCAGGAACAAGATGCCATCGGGATGACTTATCCCAAGAGACGCAGAGATGGATGCCCGAGAATCCTACGGTCAGAATCCTCCACCTGTCTTTGCATTCTCACAAGACCTAACCCGCCGGAATGGATCAGGGCGGTGCACGGCTGTCAGTACAGCTCAGAACAAGACCTGAAAAGGCATCGGACTGGATGCTTGTGAAGAGAGATGGATTCTGATGAGTGTCCGAGCAGCTGAGACAAAGGCACCTGGCTGAGGAGCACAGAGATCAGAAATGCTAAGACTGATGCCAGGGGTTTTGACAGGCCCCTGAAAGGACTAAAGGAAAAGACAAGACACCAAACAGACAGAGTGCACAACAGACAAGTGACACAACACACACCAGGACTGCTCTGCCCTGCACACCTCAGCACTGACATGAAAAATGAGACTTTTCCTTCACGTAGCCTAAGGGGTCACATCTGGGACATCCCCATCTCCAAACCCGACTCAAAAAAATCCCTCCCGCTGACCCCTGCCCTGGTACCCCGCTTTCATCCCCTCTGTGGCTCCAAGCCCTCCACTTATCTCTCAAATGTCTGGGGAGGTGAATCCACGCCGGGCGCCAAAGAAGGCCGCCTCTCCCTCAGAAAAATTCCTCCCGTCACTGGGCTGCTGTCTCCTAGTCAGCTACGATAAAGAAAATCAAATATCAAAGCATAATCTTAGCTGCACATCAGCCAAAACCCAGCAGCTCTGCTACTCACCGTCTCTTAAGCAGGACCGGGCCCTCGGGCCCCGTGCGTGCGTCAGCTGAGCTCGGAGGCCGACGCTCGCAGCGCCAAAGCCTTAGAGGCATTACTGGCACCGAGCCCACCCACCGTGGCCTCCATTAGGGCTGTGAGCATCCCCGGTTAGAGCAGGACAGGAACGCAGGGTGGACATCCCCGGTGAACCTCAACCCTGTGGACTCTGCCCCACCACTGTCACTTCCTGCCTGGCCCTAGCTTAGGGCTACTGCCTGCACCTCTCAGGACTTCTGGCCTTGTCTTGCGTTAGGATTGCTGCCGGCACCTGCTCTCAGGGAAACGGTGTTGGCAGCAGCGCTGTGAGGGCCGGGATGCCTGTACTCTGACTTGTATCCTAGGCTGTACCCCTGATTTTCACTGTGTGTTCTCTAGTCCTTGAGTCCTTTACCTCAGCCTCTGTGTGTATCACTGTAACCTCCCCCCTTCTGAACCCTGCTTCTTCAGAGCCCTAGACCTTGCAGCCGGGGACGCTCTGCACCGTTAGGGTCCCAAGAGCTGTCCCGCACGCAGGACAGGTACATCCACAGTTGTTCCCTGCCTACCCTAAGAAACGTGGCCCTGAGACAGGGCAGAGGCTGACAGAGCCGAACTCTTTGCGGTGGCAAAAGGCACGAAGCCTTACCAACCGCCGCCTCGAGAGGGAATCAGGAGCACTTCCACCAGCTGCGGAGAGACAGGGAATCCCAGGGTGGGTGGGGCGGGAAACCCCCGTTATCCCCAGCCCTGTTGGATCCTGCTCCCCACTATCGCTTCCTGCCTGGCCCTAGCCTGACTGTGTCTGCACAGGTCAGAGCTTCTGGTGTGTTCCTGCACTAGGGCTGCTGCCTGCACCTGCTCTCAGGGGAAGTGTGCTGGTAGCAGTGCTGTGAGGGCCGCTACACCTGTACTCTGACTTGTATCCTAGCCTGCTCCCCTGAGTTTCACCGTGTGTCCTCTAGTCCTCGAGTCCTTTACCTCAGCCTCTGTGTGTGTGGCTACACCTCCCCCCTTCTAAACCCAACTTCTTTAGAGCCCTGCACCTCGCAGCCAGGCCTTCTGGCATTGTCCTGCATAAGGGCTCCTGCCTGTACCTGCACTCAGGGAAACGGGCATGTCTTTAGGGCTACTCCTTCGGGTCTGGGGTAGGGGTGGGGTCGGGCTGGTACACCTGTACTCTCAATTGGCACATCTTGGACATCCCTATCTCCACACCTGACTCAAAAACCCCTCCTGACAAGTCCTGACCCAGCACTCCACTTTCATCCCCTCTGTGGCTCTGAACCCTCCACTTATCTCTTGGACGTCTGGGGATGAGAATCCACGCCGGGTGCCACAGAATGCCGCCTCGCTCTCTGGGAATTTCCTGCTGTCACCGGGCTGCTGTCTCTTATTCAGCTACAAGAAATAAAACAAACATCGATGTATGATCTCAGCAGATCTGTTGGCCAATCGGTCAGGGCGTAAGACAAGTAGACCACCTAAAACACACAAACAATAACATATGCTGAAGAGTTACATCAGAAACACCAGCACACTTAACTGCATAAATATATAAATTTTCAAACAGACAACCCCAAAAAAATTCCAGCAAAAAAAGCCAACTCTTATCACCCCTAGTCAAACTACTGAATATAATAAAAACAACACCATGTCCAAACCCCTTAATAATACTCCAGAACATATACTCAGAGCCCCCCCAAAGTTAAAGACTTCCCCCTAGCCAAATAAAAAGGAAAAAGCCCATGTCTTGCGACCCATATTAATTCATTAACTTAAAACTTTAAAAATAAACGTTAAAGTTTAAACCTTTAGACAACACTAGCACACCATAGACGCCAATCCCATCACTACATGCCAAACCAAAACTTATTTCAACCTTTTGTGCTGCTGCTGCTGCTCGGCACAAAGGTTTGTCCCTCAGCACCTCCTGAAGTAATGTTCCACGCCCAAGGCCTCCCCCAGCCCCTGTGAGATGAACTCACCATCCTTCCATGAGCCTCACCTGGGAGCCCAGCATAAACCCCTCTCCTCCCGCAGCTCCGTGCCAAACTCAGCTCGGGCTCCCCTCTTAAAGCAGTGCTGGCAGGACCCGCCCCCTCGTTATCCTTTACAGCTTCCACCTGTCCCCTCATCAGTGTGACAGCTCTCACCTGGGGCTGCTCTGTCCCCTCAATCATCCTGTGACAGCTCTCACCTGCAGCTGCTGCCAGTCCCTGCTGCTCATTTCCTGGACATTGCACTGTGTGCACTGACACGCTGGGGCACCGGGCTTTCCTTGCTGTGAATAAGGATCCCTCTGCTCCTGCACGTGCCCAAGGCTGAAACTGGGATTCCACCTCCTAAATTCCGTTTGTGTGAGGTTCACAATTCCTAAGGAAATTTCCCAGCAATCGTTACCCTTCATTTACATTTTCTCCTTTGGAATCATCACTACCTTGTCTTTCTGTGCAAGGGTTCCAAACGTTCATTGGGAGTTCAGTAGCCGGGTTGGCTTGTTTATAACTTAGCTGACAATCCCAGGCTAAATCCAAACACCCAGAGATACAGGGAAATATGGAGACAGTTTATAAATACTGCCCACCTCTGACCCTGAATTCTTCATCGCACATCCTCGGAGCAGATTTACTCCATCCTTTCATCCCAGCAGCACCCCTCCAGCACAACTCTCACTTCTCACACATGTTTCTTCCCACAAACCAAACAGAAATCTACTACAGGGCGAGGCGGGGAGGGGCGAGGCCGGTCTCGGGGCAGAGCCCCCGGGCCCTCAGGGCGGGCCGGGGGGACCGGAGCAGAGCCCGGGCCGGGTTGGAGCCGGAGCCGGTCTGAGGGCGGAGGCCCCGGGCCCTCAGCGCGGGCCGGGGGGCGGGGGCGGTTCCCGGGGCCCGCTGTCCAATCAGCACTGCCGATGCCTCAGCGAGCCCGCCAATCGCGGGGATTCAAAAGGGTGGCGGAAGTAGCTGCTGCTCTATGGGCTCGGTGAGGAACGCCCCGGTGGGGTCCCGGCGCCGTGCACTTGGGACCCGCCCCGCGCCCCTGAAGCCGCGCCCCCGGTACTGCCCGGCCCCGGCTGCCTCCGGGCCCCGCCTCACAGAGCCCCGGCTCCGCCCCGAGCCCGCCTCGGCTCCGCCCCGAGCCCGCCCCGGCTCCGCCCCGAGCCCGCCCCGGCGCCCCGCGCTGCCCGGGATGGGGGCGGGACCATCGCCCGCGGCCCCGCCCCGCCCCTCACAGCTGAGCCGAGCCGAGGTTGCTCGCGGCCCTGCGCGGAGCCAGGCGGGGCCGGGAATGGGACCGGCCGTTCTGGTTCGGGTCCTGTCAGTGTCGGCTGCGGCTCCCGAGCGGTGCGGCCTCCCCCGGCGGGCGGGCTATGGGTCTCGGGGCCGGAGGACCAGGGGGGCGTTGCGATCGGGATCGGGACCGGGATCGCTGCGGGCGGCAGGAGCCGCTCCTGCTCCGCCTGCAGCCGGAGCTGCGCTGGGGTCCTGGCGGGGCTCTGGGCACGGGAGGACGGCGGCGGCGATTTCCTCTGATAACCTCTGATATCGGCCCCCCCACAGCATCATTGATCCCCACCCGAGTGTCACTGACCCCCCCCAATGTCATTGATGCCCCCCCAATATTCCACTGATCTTCCCTCAGCGTCGCTGACCCCCCCAAAATTCCAGTGATCCCCCCCACTTGATCCCGCCCTTTTTCTCCCCTCACGTTTCCCGCCCTTTTTCTCCCCTCACGTTTCCCGCCCTTTTTCGTGGGGAACGATCCCTGAGGGGGCCTGTGGAGGGATTCTGGAGGTCCGAGGGGTGAATTTGGGGTTTGGAGGGAGGTTTTGGGGGGTCCCAGGGATGGATTTTGGGGTTTTTGGGGGTCCAAGGGATGGATTCGAGGGTCCCGGGGTAGATCTGGGGTCCTGGGGAGGTTTTGGGGGGTCCCAGGGGTGGATTTGGGGTTCATGGGTTTTATGGCGCCTCAGGGGTGAATTTGGGGTCCGGGAAGAGGTTTTGGGGGTTTTTCGGGGTCCCAGGGGTGAATTTGGGGTCCGGGGAGGGGTTTTTGGGGGTCCCTCACCTGCAGGGCGTCGCGGGGGTGGCAGGGGGAGGGGGCAGCGGGGGGGGCCCAGCGCCCACCCCCCCTTGGGCTTCAGGAGGGCGTCGATGAGACCGAAACAGCTCGGGGGGGGGGTCAAAAACGGGGGGGGTCACGGGCTGGAACCCCCCAGTGCCCCCCAAACCACCCCCAGGGCCCCCCCCGACCTCCAGGAGCCCCCAAAACCCTCCTCAGGTTCCTTTGATGCCTCAAATGGGCCGCCCAAACCTCCCGAAGATCCCCCAAAAACACCCAAAGCAGCCCCCAGGACTCCCCCCAGACCCCCCAAAACCCCCCAAACCCCTCCAGGACAACTCGGGACCCCCAGGACCCCCCAAATCCGCTCCCCCGTCCCCCTGAGGCCTCGTTTGACCCGCTCCACGTTGCGGACAGGCAGCAGCTGATCAAGCCACAAGCACCAACACCTGCGGGACTGGGATGGACTGGGAGCACTGGGAGGGTGATCAGAGAGAACTGGGATGGACGGGGAGTGGACTGGGATGAACTGGCAGGTGTGTGGGGGTCCGTGGTGGGCACACGGTGCCTAACTGGTCTATACTGGGATGGGTCGGATGGCCCCAGGGGAGGGGGTGTGGCCACACTGGTCCAGACTGGGAGGGGTGTCACCATGGCGCCGGAGGCGGAGTCGAGGATTCGGGCGAGGCAGGGACACCTAGGGGACAGCCAGGGCACTCCCAGGGACACCTAGGGGACACCAGGGCACCCCTGCGTACACCTAGGGGACAGCGAGGGTACCCCTGGGTACACCTAGGGGACAGCGAGGGCACTTTTGGGGACAGCCAGGGCCCCCCCAGGGACAGCCAGGGCACCCCCAGGGACACCTAGGGGACAGCCAGGGCACTCCCAGGGACACCTAGGGGACAGCCAGGGCACCCCCAGGGACGCCTAGGGGACAGCCAGGGCACCCCCAGGGACGCCTAGGGGACAGTCAGGGCACCCCAGGGACAGCCAGGGCACTCCCAGGGACAGCCAGGGCACCCCCAGGGACACCTAGGGGACAGCCAGGGAACCCCCAGAAACACCTAGGGGACAGCCAGGGCATCCTCAGGGACACCTAAGGGATAGCCAGGGCACCCCCTGGGACACCTAGGGGACACCAGGGCACCCCTGGGTACACCTAGGGGACAGCGAGGGTACCCCTGGGTACACCTAGGGGACAGCGAGGGCACTTTTGGGGACAGCCAGGGCCACCCCAGGGACAGCCAGGGCACTCCCAGGGACACCTAGGGGACACCAGGGCACCCCTGGGTACACCTAGGGGACAGCGAGGGTACCCCTGGGTACACCTATGGGACAGCGAGGGCACTTTTGGGGACAGCCAGGGCCCCCCCAGGGACAGCCAGGGCACCCCCAGGGACACCTAGGGGACAGCCAGGGCACCCCCAGGGACACCTAGGGGACAGCCAGGGAACCCCCAGGGACACCTAAGGGACAGCCAGGGCATCCTCAGGGACACCTAAGGGAGAGCCAGGGCACCCCAGGGACAGCCAGGGAACCCCCAGGGACACCTAGGGGACAGCCAGGGCATCCTCAGGGACACCTAAGGGAGAGCCAGGGCACCCCCAGGGACGCCTAGGGGACAGTCAGGGCACCCCAGGGACAGCCAGGGCACTCCCAGGGACAGCCAGGGCACCCCCAGGGACAGCCACGGGACAGCCAGGGAACCCCCAGAAACACCTAGGGGACAGCCAGGGCATCCTCAGGGACACCTAAGGGAGAGCCAGGGCACCCCCAGGGACACCTAGGGGACACCAGGGCACCCCTGGGTACACCTAGGGGACAGCGAGGGCACTTTTGGGGACAGCCAGGGCCACCCCAGGGACAGCCAGGGCACCCCCAGGGACACCTAGGGGACAGCCAGGGCACCCCCAGGGACACCTAAGGGACAGCCAGGGCACCCCCAGGGACACCTAGGGGACAGCCAGGGAACCCCCAGGGACACCTAAGGGACAGCCAGGGCACCCCCAGGGACGCTTAGGGGACAGTCAGGGCACCCCAAGGACAGCCAGGGAACCCCCAGGGACACCTAGGGGACAGCCAGGGCACCCCAGGGACACCCAGGGCCCCCCAGGGACACCTAGGGGAAAGCCAGGGAACCTCCAGGGACACCTAAAGGACAGCCAAGGCACTCCCAGGGACACCTAGGGGACAGCTAGGGAACCCCCAGGGACACCTAAGGGACAGCCAGGGCACCCCAGGGAGAGCCAGGGCCCCCACAGGGACACCTAGGGGACAGCCAGGGAACCCCCAGGGACACCTAAGGGACAGCCAGGGCATCCTCAGGGACACCTAAGGGAGAGCCAGGGCACCCCAGGGACAGCCAGGGAACCCCCAGGGACACCTAGGGGACAGCCAGGGCATCCCCAGGGACAGCCAGGGCACTACCCCGAACACCTAGGGGACAGCAAGGGCACCCCAGGGACAGCCACGGGACAGCCAGGGCGACCCCAGCGTCAGCCAGGGCACCCCCAGAGACACCTAGGGGACAGCAAGGGCACCCCAGGGACACCTAGGGGACAGCCAGGGAACCTCCAGGGACACCTAAAGGACAGCCAAGGCACTCCCAGGGACACATAGGGGACAGCCAGGGCACCCCCAGGGACACCTAGGGGACAGCCCGGGGACCCCAAGGTGCACCTAGGGGACGGCAAGGGCACCCCAAGGGACAGCCGGGGCACCCCAAGGGACAGCCACGGGACAGCCAGGGCACCCCAGGGACAGCCAGGGAACCCCCAGGGACACCTAGGGGACAGCCAGGGCACCCCTGGGGACACCTAGGGGACAGGGAGGGCACTTTCGGGGACAGCCAGGACACCCCCAGGGACAGCCAGGGGACAGCTGGGGCCCCCCCAGGGACACATACGGGACAGCCAGGGCCCCCCCAGGAACAGCCAGGGGACCCCCAGGGACACTTAGGGGACAGCCAGGGCCCCCAAGGGACACCTAGGGGACAGCCAGGGCACCCCCAGGGGTTGAAGGGGCCCCCCCGCTCCAAACCCAGCACGGCCGCCTGCGTTGCGGCCCCCCAAAAACCCATGGCCGCCCCCCGAGCTGATATCGACCCCCCCACAGCATCATTGATCCCCACCCGAGTGTCACTGACCCCCCCCAATGTCATTGATGCCCCCCCAGTATTCCATTGATCTTCCCTCACCGTCGCTGACGCCCCCCAAAATTCCATTGATCCCTCCCACTTGATCCCGCCCTTTTTCTCCCCTCACGTTTCCCGCCCTTTTTCTCCCCTCACGTTTCCCGCCCTTTTTCTCCCCTCACGTTTCCCGCCCTTTTTCGTGGGGAACGACCCCTGAGGGGGCCTGTGGAGGGATTCTGGAGGTCCGAGGGGTGAATTTGGGGTTTGGAGGGAGGTTTTGGGGGGTCCCAGGGATGGATTTTGGGGTTTTTGGGGGTCCAAGGGATGGATTCGAGGGTCCCGGGGTGGATCTGGGGTCCTGGGGAGGTTTTGGGGGGTCCCAGGGGTGGATTTGGGGTTCATGGGGAGGGGTTTAGGGGTTTTATGGCGCCTCAGGGGTGAATTTGGGGTCCGGGGAGAGGTTTGGGGGGTTTTTTGGGGTCCCAGGGGTGAATCTGGGGTCTGGGGAGGGGTTTTTGGGGGTCCCTCACCTGCAGGGCGTCGCGGGGGTGGCAGGGGAGGGGGCAGCGGGGGGGGCCCAGCGCCCACCCCCCCTTGGGCTTCAGGAGGGCCTCGATGAGACCGAAACAGCTCGGGCGGGGGGGTCAAAAACGGGGGGGGTCACGGGCTGGAACCCCCCAGTGCCCCCCAAACCACCCCCAGGGCCCCCCCCGACCTCCAGGAGCCCGCAAAACCCTCCTCAGGTTCCTTTGATGCCTCAAATGGGCCGCCCAAACCTCCCGAAGATCCCCCAAAAACACCCAAAGCAGCCCCCAGGACTCCCCCCAGACCCCCCACAACCCCCCAAACCCCTCCAGGACAACTCGGGACCCCCAGGACCCCCCAAAATCCGCCCCCCCGTCCCCCTGAGGCCTCGTTTGACCGGCTCCACGTTGCGGACAGGCAGCAGCTGATCAAGCCACAAGCACCAACACCTGCGGGACTGGGATGGACTGGGAGCACTGGGAGGGTGATCAGAGAGAACTGGGATGGACGGGGAGTGGACTGGGATGAACTGGCAGGCGTGTGGGGGTCCTAGGTGGGCACACGGTGCCTAACTGGTCTATACTGGGATGGGTCGGATGGCCCCAGGGGAGGGGGTGTGGCCACACTGGTCCAGACTGGGAGGGGTGTCACCATGGCGCCGGAGGCGGAGTCGAGGATTCGGGCGAGGCAGGGACACCTAGGGGACAGCCAGGGCACCCCCAGGGACACCTAGGGGACAGCCAGGGCACCCCCAGGGACACCTAGGGGACACCAGGGCACCCCTGCGTACACCTAGGGGACAGCGAGGGTACCCCTGGGTACACCTAGGGGACAGCGAGGGCACTTTTGGGGACAGCCAGGGCCCCCCCAGGGACAGCCAGGGCACCCCCAGGGACACCTAGGGGACAGCCAGGGCACCCCAGGGACAGCCAGGGCACTCCCAGGGACAGCCAGGGCACCCCCAGGGACAGCCACGGGACAGCCAGGGAACCCCCAGAAACACCTAGGGGACAGCCAGGGCATCCTCAGGGACACCTAGGGGACAGCCAGGGCACTCCCAGGGACACCTAGGGGACACCAGGGCACCCCTGGGTACACCTAGGGGACAGCGAGGGTACCCCTGGGTACACCTAGGGGACAGCGAGGGCACTTCTGGGGACAGCCAGGGCCACCCCAGGGAACGCCAGGGCACCCCCAGGGACACCTAGGGGACAGCCAGGGCACTCCCAGGGACACCTAGGGGACACCAGGGCACCCCTGGGTACACCTAGGGGACAGCGAGGGTACCCCTGGGTACACCTATGGGACAGCGAGGGCACTTTTGGGGACAGCCAGGGCCCCCCCAGGGACAGCCAGGGCACCCCCAGGGACACCTAGGGGACAGCCAGGGCACCCCCAGGGACACCTAGGGGACAGCCAGGGCACCCCCAGGGACACCTAGGGGACAGCCAGGGAACCCCCAGGGACACCTAAGGGACAGCCAGGGCACCCCCAGGGACGCTTAGGGGACACTCAGGGCACCCCAAGGACAGCCAGGGCCCCCCAGGGACACCTAGGGGACAGCCAGGGAACCTCCAGGGACACCTAAAGGACAGCCAAGGCACTCCCAGGGACACCTAGGGGACAGCTAGGGAACCCCCAGGGACACCTAAGGGACAGCCAGGGCACCCCAGGGAGAGCCAGGGCCCCCACAGGGACACCTAGGGGACAGCCAGGGAACCTCCAGGGACACCTAAAGGACAGCCAAGGCACTCCCAGGGACACCTAGGGGACAGCCAGGGAACCCCCAGGGACACCTAAGGGACAGCCAGGGCATCCTCAGGGACACCTAAGGGAGAGCCAGGGCACCCCAGGGACAGCCAGGGAACCCCAAGGGACACCTAGGGGACAGCCAGGGCACCCCAGGGACAGCCAGGGAACCCCCAGGGACACCTAGGGGACAGCCAGGGCACCCCTGGGGACACCTAGGGGACAGGGAGGGCACTTTCGGGGACAGCCAGGACACCCCCAGGGACAGCCAGGGGACAGCTGGGGCCCCCCCAGGGACACATACGGGACAGCCAGGGCACCCCAGGAACAGCCAGGGGACCCCCAGGGACACTTAGGGGACAGCCAGGGCCCCCAAGGGACACCTAGGGGACAGCCAGGGCACCCCCAGGCGTTGAAGGGGCCCCCCCGCTCCAAACCCAGCACGGCCGCCTGCGTTGCGGCCCCCCAAAAACCCATGGCCGCCCCCCGAGCTGATATCGACCCCCCCACAGCATCATTGATCCCCACCCGAGTGTCACTGACCCCCCCCAATGTCATTGATGCCCCCCCAGTATTCCATTGATCTTCCCTCACCGTCGCTGACGCCCCCCAAAATTCCATTGATCCCTCCCACTTGATCCCGCCCTTTTTCTCCCCTCACGTTTCCCGCCCTTTTTCTCCCCTCACGTTTCCCGCCCTTTTTCTCCCCTCACGTTTCCCGCCCTTTTTCGTGGGGAACGACCCCTGAGGGGGCCTGTGGAGGGATTCTGGAGGTCCGAGGGGTGAATTTGGGGTTTGGAGGGAGGTTTTGGGGGGTCCCAGGGATGGATTTTGGGGTTTTTGGGGGTCCAAGGGATGGATTCGAGGGTCCCGGGGTGGATCTGGGGTCCTGGGGAGGTTTTGGGGGGTCCCAGGGGTGGATTTGGGGTTCATGGGGAGGGGTTTAGGGGTTTTATGGCGCCTCAGGGGTGAATTTGGGGTCCGGGGAGAGGTTTGGGGGGTTTTTTGGGGTCCCAGGGGTGAATCTGGGGTCTGGGGAGGGGTTTTTGGGGGTCCCTCACCTGCAGGGCGTCGCGGGGGTGGCAGGGGAGGGGGCAGCGGGGGGGGCCCAGCGCCCACCCCCCCTTGGGCTTCAGGAGGGCCTCGATGAGACCGAAACAGCTCGGGCGGGGGGGTCAAAAACGGGGGGGGTCACGGGCTGGAACCCCCCAGTGCCCCCCAAACCACCCCCAGGGCCCCCCCGACCTCCAGGAGCCCCCAAAACCCTCCTCAGGTTCCTTTGATGCCTCAAATGGGCCGCCCAAACCTCCCGAAGATCCCCCAAAACCACCCAAAGCAGCCCCCAGGACTCCCCCCAGACCCCCCAAAACCCCCCAAACCCCTCCAGGACAACTCGGGACCCCCAGGACCCCCCAAAATCCGCCCCCCCGTCCCCCTGAGGCCTCGTTTGACCGGCTCCACGTTGCGGACAGGTAGCAGCTGATCAAGCCACAAGCACCAACACCTGCGGGACTGGGATGGACTGGGAGCACTGGGAGGGTGATCAGAGAGAACTGGGATGGACGGGGAGTGGACTGGGATGAACTGGCAGGCGTGTGGGGGTCCGTGGTGGGCACACGGTGCCTAACTGGTCTATACTGGGATGGGTCGGATGGCCCCAGGGGAGGGGGTGTGGCCACACTGGTCCAGACTGGGAGGGGTGTCACCATGGCGCCGGAGGCGGAGTCGAGGATTCGGGCGAGGCAGGGACACCTAGGGGACAGCCAGGGCACCCCCAGGGACACCTAGGGGACACCAGGGCACCCCTGCGTACACCTAGGGGACAGCGAGGGTACCCCTGGGTACACCTAGGGGACAGTCAGGGCACCCCAGGGACAGCCAGGGCACTCCCAGGGACAGCCAGGGCACCCCCAGGGACACCTAGGGGACAGCCAGGGCACCCCAGGGACAGCCAGGGCACTCCCAGGGACAGCCAGGGCACCCCCAGGGACAGCCACGGGACAGCCAGGGAACCCCCAGAAACACCTAGGGGACAGCCAGGGCATCCTCAGGGACACCTAGGGGACAGCCAGGGCACTCCCAGGGACACCTAGGGGACACCAGGGCACCCCTGGGTACACCTAGGGGACAGCGAGGGTACCCCTGGGTACACCTAGGGGACAGCGAGGGCACTTTTGGGGACAGCCAGGGCCACCCCAGGGAACGCCAGGGCACCCCCAGGGACACCTAGGGGACAGCCAGGGCACCCCCAGGGACACCTAGGGGACACCAGGGCACCCCTGCGTACACCTAGGGGACAGCGAGGGTACCCCTGGGTACACCTAGGGGACAGCGAGGGCACTTTTGGGGACAGCCAGGGCCCCCCCAGGGACAGCCAGGGCACCCCCAGGGACACCTAGGGGACAGCCAGGGCACTCCCAGGGACACCTAGGGGACAGCCAGGGCACCCCAGGGACAGCCAGGGCACTCCCAGGGACAGCCAGGGCACCCCCAGGGACAGCCACGGGACAGCCAGGGAACCCCCAGAAACACCTAGGGGACAGCCAGGGCATCCTCAGGGACACCTAGGGGACAGCCAGGGCACTCCCAGGGACACCTAGGGGACACCAGGGCACCCCTGGGTACACCTAGGGGACAGCGAGGGTACCCCTGGGTACACCTAGGGGACAGCGAGGGCACTTCTGGGGACAGCCAGGGCCACCCCAGGGAACGCCAGGGCACCCCCAGGGACACCTAGGGGACAGCCAGGGCACTCCCAGGGACACCTAGGGGACACCAGGGCACCCCTGCGTACACCTAGGGGACAGCGAGGGTACCCCTGGGTACACCTAGGGGACAGCGAGGGCACTTTTGGGGACAGCCAGGGCCCCCCCAGGGACAGCCAGGGCACTCCCAGGGACACCTAGGGGACACCAGGGCACCCCTGGGTACACCTAGGGGACAGCGAGGGTACCCCTGGGTACACCTATGGGACAGCGAGGGCACTTTTGGGGACAGCCAGGGCCCCCCCAGGGACAGCCAGGGCACCCCCAGGGACACCTAGGGGACAGCCAGGGCACCCCCAGGGACACCTAGGGGACAGCCAGGGCACCCCCAGGGACACCTAGGGGACAGCCAGGGAACCCCCAGGGACACCTAAGGGACAGCCAGGGCACCCCCAGGGACGCTTAGGGGACACTCAGGGCACCCCAAGGACAGCCAGGGCCCCCCAGGGACACCTAGGGGACAGCCAGGGAACCTCCAGGGACACCTAAAGGACAGCCAAGGCACTCCCAGGGACACCTAGGGGACAGCTAGGGAACCCCCAGGGACACCTAAGGGACAGCCAGGGCACCCCAGGGAGAGCCAGGGCCCCCACAGGGACACCTAGGGGACAGCCAGGGAACCTCCAGGGACACCTAAAGGACAGCCAAGGCACTCCCAGGGACACCTAGGGGACAGCCAGGGAACCCCCAGGGACACCTAAGGGACAGCCAGGGCATCCTCAGGGACACCTAAGGGAGAGCCAGGGCACCCCAGGGACAGCCAGGGAACCCCAAGGGACACCTAGGGGACAGCCAGGGCACCCCAGGGACAGCCAGGGAACCCCCAGGGACACCTAGGGGACAGCCAGGGCACCCCTGGGGACACCTAGGGGACAGGGAGGGCACTTTCGGGGACAGCCAGGACACCCCCAGGGACAGCCAGGGGACAGCTGGGGCCCCCCCAGGGACACATACGGGACAGCCAGGGCCCCCCCAGGAACAGCCAGGGGACCCCCAGGGACACTTAGGGGACAGCCAGGGCCCCCAAGGGACACCTAGGGGACAGCCAGGGCACCCCCAGGCGTTGAAGGGGCCCCCCCGCTCCAAACCCAGCACGGCCGCCTGCGTTGCGGCCCCCCAAAAACCCATGGCCGCCCCCCGAGCTGATATCGACCCCCCCACAGCATCATTGATCCCCACCCGAGTGTCACTGACCCCCCCCAATGTCATTGATGCCCCCCCAGTATTCCATTGATCTTCCCTCACCGTCGCTGACGCCCCCCAAAATTCCATTGATCCCTCCCACTTGATCCCGCCCTTTTTCTCCCCTCACGTTTCCCGCCCTTTTTCTCCCCTCACGTTTCCCGCCCTTTTTCTCCCCTCACGTTTCCCGCCCTTTTTCGTGGGGAACGACCCCTGAGGGGGCCTGTGGAGGGATTCTGGAGGTCCGAGGGGTGAATTTGGGGTTTGGAGGGAGGTTTTGGGGGGTCCCAGGGATGGATTTTGGGGTTTTTGGGGGTCCAAGGGATGGATTCGAGGGTCCCGGGGTGGATCTGGGGTCCTGGGGAGGTTTTGGGGGGTCCCAGG